>NW_020954588.1:7336514-7467868 GCF_900497805.2 Vombatus ursinus
CCCCCGCCCCCACCACATCGGCTCCCGGCCCCACCCTCCCAGGGAACGCGGCCCGGGGGTCCCGGGCTGACGCGCAGCGTGACAGCGAAACAGGATCTGGAAACGGTAGTGAGAGACCCGGCGTCCGCCTTCCGTCGGCAGAAGCTGCCTGAGGGCAGGCCCCGGGCGGCGAGTGGCTCCGTCTCGGGGCTCAGCCTCTTTCGGTCTCCCCCGTCGCGGGGGCCCTGGGGGCATCTTGAGGACAGGGGGTTCGCCTTTAACGATGCCCCGCCCGTCCTCCCCTCCCCCAAGAAATGCCGACCATAACGACACCTCCTTCCAGTCTGGCCATCGGCCCCTGGCTCCCTCCTCCTCCTCAGCTACATAAAACTTCGTTGCCTTTCAGCCCCCAGGCACCAGGGAGTTCCGGACTGGGCCCATCGATCCGCCCCCATTACTATCCAGGACATTACTATCAGGACACGTCCCGATGATGCACTTCGGCCACTCTGAGTTACGGAGGAGAGAGTCGGAATAACCTGAGGGGCAAGCGAACCGGGCCTCTCGTGCGTCTGGGCACGTGCCTTCATTTTCTCATCCTTCACAACAACAGTGCCACCAGGCATACAGAGTTCTGAAAAGATTTCCTTTGGAACTTAAGATTAAAATTCACTCCGGATTTGAGCCTTTTTTAGATAATTTAACTTTTCAATCACCGTTAAATTGTGCTAAACATTCTGGAAAAAAAGTTATTCAAAAAGTTACATTAAAACCATAAAACTGGGTAAAGAATTTTTATACAATCCTGTTTTTTAAAGAGCTGCTTAAGCAATGGTGGAAGAGACTTACGAGGAAGAGGTGGAAGTGGTCTCTACTCAAGCTGCCTTATACAAGTCACTGGATAATTACTATACCTTAATTTTATGTGGTGTATGTTATACAAACCACAAGACATTCAAGAACTGTAGTGTGATAATCCTAAACTGTGTAGCATGACCAATTATCTCTATCAAATAGTGACAGAACAGCATTGGTTCTAAACTAACATGGCAGTCTAGAACAGAACTGAAACATAGCTACTGTATTTGTCAAATTTCTAGTCAAAATAGTATCATTATAGTATCATTTACACAGATACTTTTTCCCCTTAAGTCTGTGTATATCAGGATAATATTATATATGTGGTTATGATACATATTTTCCTGAAACAATTTACATCTGAACATATTTTATTTTTGAAGTCTATTAACAATTACTAACATTTAACAATGGTATTAACAATACCATTTCTGGGAAGAAAGTATAGCAATTTATCTTCTAGAACAGTAATGAATGCATGTGGCAATCTGGAACTGAATCATTGTAATAACATCAACTTTGCAGTCAAAAGAGAAGGTATTAACTTGTAACAGTTACATTTCACATATATGGAGTCCAACCAAGGTACATCTGGCATAGCAAGTTTTCATCAGTTGCTTCTTGAATGAGGTAGTGTACGTGTCCTTCAATAGATAAAGGTAGCCCTGTTACTCTATTCCTAGCTTTGATTACACCTTGCAGTCTCTGTTCGATGTCAAGTACGTGAGTCTTGGCCTAGAAATGAGAAAATAGAAGGTTTTAAATAAGTAGAAATATCTACATATTCAGGTAAGAATGAATGTTTTTTAATTCCTCAAATCCATTGCTCCAGCTTTGCTTTAACCATTTTTTGGTCAGATTGGCGACCAACACTTTTGCTGGAATGTAGACAGGAAAGGGGAAAAGAGAAAAATACATTTCAGAAGTTTAGAGTTTGGGCATGGATTCTGATTCAGTTAGTCAATAAACATTCATTAAGCACCTAGTTGTGTCAAGAACTATGGTAACCACTGGAGATAGAAGAAAAAAAAAAGGTAAAGGACAGCCCCTGCCCTCAAAGAGCTCACAGTCTAATAATGAGAAACATGACATAACAAACAAGCTTAATGGAGGATAAATTAGAAATCATCAACAGAAGGAAGACATTAGAATTAAGAGGGATTGGGAAAGGCTTTGTGTAAGAGGTGAGATTTTAGCTGGGACTTGAAGGAAGCCAGGAGGTGGAGATGAAGAGGGAGAGCATGCCACACATGGGGGAACCAGAGAAAATGCCCAGAGCCAAGAGATGGAGTGTCTTGTGTGAGGAGCAGAAAAGAGGTCAGGGTCACTGAATGAAGTGTGCATGTGTGTGGGAGGGACCAGGTTAGGAAGGGCCATACAGGATTTTTTTTTTAATCACAAAAATGATGGGGAGCCACTCAAGTTTGCTGAGCAAGGGTGGGGGGGAGGCAGCACTATCCACTTTGCACTTTAAGAAGATAACTCTGTCAGCTGAGTGGAGGATAAAATGGAATTGGGAGAGACTTGAGGCAGGCAGACCCACCATCAAACTATTACAATAGTATAAGAATAAGGTGAGGAGGGTGTGTACCAGGGTGGTGGGAAGAGAAGAAGGCATAAGAGCAGTTGAAGATGACGCCTACATTTTAAGTCTGAGTGACTAGAAAGATAGCATTATCCTCAAGAAAAATCAGGAAGTCAGGAAGGGGTTGGATTTGGAGGGAAGATAATAAGAGTTAAATTTGGGACATGTTTAGTTTAAGATGTCTATAGGACAAACATCCAGCTTATGATGTCAAAGACGCAGTTGGAAATACAAGACTGGAGGTCACACCAAAGAGGTTACAGCTAGATAAGCAGACTGTGAATCTTTAGCAGAAAAAAGATAACTGAATCTATGGTAGCTTTCATTTCTACCTCATGTACCCAACTCTGATTTAATGCTAGTTCTTAGTTTGGGGAGATGTGAAAAACTCCACATTGAGACATGCATATACTCCCTAACCTTCCAAGAGCCCATTAACTAAATAAGATGCTCAGGATAATTTTTCTAAGAAATAAGAGATGATGGCAGTTCAGTGAAGGAATGAAGAACCTGTTTATTGAAAGACAAATGTTGCTTTGACAAAACTTTTATTCAACAATCATTAAGTGCCTACTATGAACAATATATGATACTGTCTTATATGTAACCTGAGTGAATATGAAGCTTTAACTCTAGGGATTTTGATTCTTCTTCTGACCAGTTAACATGGAGAGAGGGTACAGAGAACACTGGCACATAAGGAGGGTAAAGGGTATCAGAGAAGAACTGGAAGTTCCAGACAATAAGACTTATGTGCACTGTGACAGCCATGCTATATTTGGATCTTTCTTTCCAGTCCAGGGATCTATCTTTAGAAGTCAGGTGACTTTAACACTGGATAGAAAGTTACACCAACACAATGAAATGGACATTTTTCTAGACTATTAAAACATCAAATCCTATTTGTCCTTCATATTATCATCCTACAGAAATCAATTTTGTTTTTCATTGTGCTAAATATACAGTTTTTAAAAATTCTTTCATGTTTAAAACCCAGTTAAAATTTTAAGTGGAAACTTCATTTTATCCTCTCAGTCACCATTTATTTAAGTGCTAATATGAGGATATGAAGACAAAAATGAAAGTCTTTGCCATAAAATAATTTACATTCTACTCAGGAAGATAACATGTATACAGATAAGTAAATACAAGGCACTATGAGGAAGAAGAGAGTACTAACAACTGGGGGAAATCAGAGAAATGTGGCACCTGAGTTAAAGCTTCAAGTAATAGAATGATTTAGGAAGGAGAGCATCCTGGGCAGGAGAGAGAGCCTGTCTGAAGGAATGAAGACTGAACATAAAATAACATATTTGGGGAACAACTGGTGGTTAAGTTTGACAAGAATGTAGACAGCATGAAGGGGAATAATATAGAATAAGTATGGAAAGGTAGGTTACAGTATGAATGTGGAGGGCTTTAAATGGTAGTAGGCTAAGGAGTTTGTATTTTGTCCTATGTGCAGGGAAGTGACATGGTCAGAAGTGCTTCAGAAATATCAATTTGGGTCATATGAAAAAAAAATACTCAATCACTACTGATTAGAGAAATGCAAATCAAAACAACTCTGAGGTACCACATCACACCTATCAGGTTGGCTAATGTGACAAAACAGGAAAATGATAAATGTTGGAGATGATGTGGGAAAATTGGAACATTAATACATTGTTGGTGGAGTTGTGAACTGATCCACCAATTTTGGAGAGCAATTTGGAACTATGCCCAAAGGACTATAAAAATGTGCATACTCTTTGACCCAGCAATAGTACTTCTAGGGCTGCATCTCAAACAGATCATACAAATGGGAAAAGGACCCACATGTACAAAAATATTTATAGCAGCTCTTTCTGTGGTGGCAAAGAATTGGAAATTGAGGGGATGCCCATCAATTGGGGAATGGCTGAACAAGTTGTGGTATATGAATGTAATGGAACACTAGTGTGCTATAAGAAATGATGAGCAATCACACTTCAGAAAAATCTGGAAAGACTTATATGGACTGATGCTGAGTGAAGTGAGCAGAACCAGGAGAACATTGTACACAGTAACAGCCACATTATGCAATGACTAACTTTGACAGACTTAGCTCTTTTCAGAAATGCAAGGATCTAAAACATCTCCAAAAATCTCATAATGGAAAATGTTATCCACATCCAGAGAAAGAACTATGGAGTTTGAATGCAGATCAAAGTATACTATTTGCTCATTTTTTTCTTCTGTTTTGTTTTGTTTCTTCATTCTTGTGATTCCTCCTATTGATTCTAATTCTTCTTTACAACATGACTAATGTGAAAATATATTCAATAGGAATGTATATGTAGAGCTTATATCTTATTGCATGCTGTCTAGGGGAGGGAGGTGGAGAAAATTTAAAATTCAAAAGCTTATGGAAGTGAATGTTGAAAACTAAAAATAAATAAAAATAAAAAATATCAATTTGGAAGTTACTAAACTGTACATACCCTTTGGTCCACTGATAACTACTGTGAGGCATATGCCCCAAGGAAGTCTTTGACTTCAAAAGAAAGGACCTAAATGTAAGTGAGTATTTATACTAGCATGTTTTCTGCTTGTTTTAGAAATAAGATGACACTCATTAATTGAAGAATCGCTGAGAAGATGGCAGTATATAAATGTAATGGAATATTGCTGTGCCTTAAGTGACAAGTGATAGATTCAGAGAAATGTGGGAGGACTTGTATGAAATGATAAAGAATAAAAAGTTCCCAATGGATAAACAAACAAATTTTGTTATTACCTTGTTAATTTTATTATATGAATATTTTAAATTATGTGAAAACTCACAATTTCATATATAGTCCTTTTTGTTTTTCTTTGTATATTGAAGTCTGATGATTGTTAAATTCATAATCAGAAATGTTAATCTGGGAATCAAATGGAGGATGAATTGAAATATGGAGGTGCTAGAAGTAGGGAGAATAGGCAGGAGGCAGTGAGAAACTGAACCAGGATGACAGCCATGTGGAATCTAATTTGCATATTCTTTCAACTTTCCATGAGCTTGGCAAATTTTTTGTCAAGGTATTCATTTCAACATTTCAAATATTTCAAGCAACTATGGGTTGTCTAGCTTAATTTGTGTTTTTGTAACTTTTTGCTACATAAACGCTAATGATATAATCAATAATCATAGCAGAAGACAGTTATGACCGTATTCACAAGCTTAACAATATCAAAGAACAGAATAATGGCTCCTCACATTTATATAGTGCTTTGAGGTTTGCAATATGCTTTTGTCACAATAACTGTGTGAGGAATGTAATGCAGTATTATCCTCAATTAAGAAGGCTACTAGCAGGTGGTACAGTGGATAGAGTGCTGGAATAATGAAGATCAAGGTCAAAGCTGTGTGATTCTGGACAAGTCACTTAATCTTTGCCTCAGTTTTCTTAACTGTAAAATGAGAATAATCAGCACCTACTTTATATAGGGGTATTGGGAGGATAAAATGAGATAATATTTGTGAAGTGCTTACAAATCTTAAATGCTAAATAAATGCTAGCTATTATTACTATATTATTGTTAAAAATGAAGACACTGAAGCACAGAGATTAAGTGACTTGCTGAGGTTCACTAGTTAACATGTTCTAGGCAAGACTTTAACTGAGGTTAGTACTTTTGATAAAGTAAACATAACTTAAAACGTACTTCTAATTAGTGATGACTGAAGCCTATATGGAAGGTAGTCTGGTATAGGGGAAAGAATACAGAACTAGCAACCAGAGTACCTGAGTTTCACCTAGTACCTATGTGACCCTGGGGAAAATCCTATAACTGCTCAAAATCCTCAGTTCTTTCATTCATATAAAGTGTATACACAGCTAGGTGGCACAGTGGATAGAGGGCCAGGCCTGGAGTCAGGAAAACCTGAGTTCAAATCTGGCCTTAGAAACTTACTAGCTCAGTGACCCTTGGCAAATCACTTAACCCTGTTTGCCTCAGTTCTTCATCTGTAAAATGGAATGGAGAAGGAAATGGCAAATCACTCTAGTATCTTTGGCAAGAAAATCATAAATGGAATCACGAAGAGCTGGACATAAAGTAAATGAATGAATGACAATAACAGAAAGGGTATTTCCTATCTCAGAGCTGTAAGGATCAAATGAAGTAATTCACATGAAAGCATTTGGTAAAGTACAATGTGTGATATACATACAAAAGATTATCATTCTCTATAAGTTTTATCTTCTACTAACCTTTTCATTGACAACTTCCCCAGTTTCATTCAACTGTGCTTTTGAACTCCCTTTTACTGGTTTACTCCATTCCACAAGAGGATCATGAATAAAAGTCTTTAAGACACTAAAAACAAAAACAAATATTCTTAGTAGCACAGATAAAATATAAATTCTGTCAATCACAAAGACATAGTAACAGATATCATGAATATTATTAAACAAACAGATTTGTAAGTAATACCAATTTCAAAGTGACTATCAGGGAGCCAATTATAACATCAGTGCAAGTAGATACATTGTTATCTTTCCAGTAAGAAACTGAATGTTTTATAGGAAAGGGAAAAAGGAGAAACTTAGAATGTCCAATGCAGCAGGGTCAGAAAAACCCAGGGGAAAAGTATCAAGAAATCTCCTAGGTAAAAATTAGAGTAAAGGTTTCCAGCAAAACCCAGCTACTTCTCTACCCCCTTGCCAGTAGCCTTCCCACACTGGAAAATCCTGAGTCCTTGGGGCCTGCCCTCCCCAGTCCAGAATGACATTTCAGGAAAGAACTCACTTCACTCCCACTTTGACTTACTCTCTAGACTCCTCCACCTCCCCACCAAAATCCTTACACCCTCAAACTCCTGCTTTCCAGCTTCCTTTGGACTTGTCTTCTGCCATTAGAACGTAAGCTCCTTGAAGGAAGGAATGGTCTCATTTGCTTATACTTGTATCCCCCATACTTAGCACAGTACCTAACACATAATAAGCCCTTAATAAATGCTCTATCTTATCAATAACTCAAAAATATTTTTAAAAATTCCAAATAAAGCAGAAGATCAATAACTACAAGAGAATAACAAAAAGAAACTCTTACAAGGTAACTGTGATGGGGAAAGAAATTGCCAAGGGCCATCCTGTCAGCCACACTGTTTCTCTGACTCTCCACCCTTAGCTGAGACTTAAAGCTGAGCTGAGAGTGTGAGACTTTGTTGCAGTCTGGGGGCTCCACTTCGCAGCATCAGATCCCCCTGAAGTTGATGATTACCATCTTTGGACTCAATATGGCTGTGACTACAGCAGGTGTAAGAGGCAGAGAAGTTTGTAAGTAATAGTAGGTGGGGTAGTCTTTTGTAAGCTAGCCTTTGTGAGTGAAGTCTGTGGCCTGGTGGTGATTCAATGAGAACACTACAACCCTCAACAAGAGAAAGTTCAGAAGTTAAGATTCTACTGTGGGCAATGGAGGAGAAGAAACAAAAAAAAAATGTTAAAGCACAGAGACTAAGGAAATGAGCAAACAGGAAAACTACTAATATACTGAAGGAATCCCAGGATACCAAAGAATCCAAGGATAACCCTACAACTATAAGTAGAAACCAAGAAAATAAAAATAACAAAATTTCATTTTATAAAAATTTTATTTAACAACAACAACAAAAATTGCCTACATCAGCTTTGAGAGTAGTTGGAAGCCCTCCTATGAGAAATGAACAAAGATAAAGATATGAAATTAGAGCTCCTACTGAAAACTTAAAAGGAGAATTAACAACTTGAAACAGAAGCTAAAATAACTTAATTACACGAATAACTTGGAAAAAGAATGGAGGAAACAAAAATCAAAACTCAAAGTGATACAAGAAATACTTGACCCAAGTCAAAAGATAGGAAAAAAAAAATTGGAACATGTGAGATGTGCAATGAAATACTACTGATCTGGGAAAAAAGACATGGAAAAATAAGAATCATCAGATCCTCAGAAAAGAATGATGACACAAAAAACCTGTATATCACATTTCAAGAATTCTGAAAAGAATTGCCCAGAATTTCTACAACTAGAGTGCAAAGTGAAAATAGAATCCAAAGATCATCTCCCAAAGAAACTTTGAATTCTACACACCCTGAAATGTGACTGTAAAACTCCAGAGTTTCCAGGTCAATGAAAAAAAAAAAAAAACAAACTGCAAGAGAACAGGAAAAGACAGATAATATAGAATGAAACAGCAATTAGAATCACATAGGACTACACATCTAGTAAGAGAAACAAAAAGATCAGAATGATATGTCAAGGAATATTCAGGAATACTTTAATCTACCCAGCTGAATATTATCCTACAGGAAACAGATTTTTAACAGATTTGATATTTTTTGCAAACATTTATGCTCTGAAAACCAGAGGTGGATCAGTATTTTTGCAACCCAAGTGTTGTAGATAAAAGAAAATCAGGAAAGTAGGCAAGTTTGAAAAACCTGAATATGCTTACATCCTAAAGGAAGAGACTTTTGTCTCCTGAATCCCACTATCTCTAAGGGTTAAAGAAGGAACAATGGAAAATAAGCTCAGTGATTGGGAGTTCAAAAAAGATACTAAGACAGAAATTCAAAGGAGGAGGGAGCAACTTACTACCTCTCACTCCTAGGTTTACACAGGGGAAGACTATTCAGGTACAGTGGTGGGAAATCAGGAATTGCGAATCTCATGAATTGAGCCAGGTAAGGAAAGGCTGGGGGTGGGGTAGAGAAGAGACTAATTTGTTAGGATAGGGAAAGGGAGGAAAGGGGTTTCAGAGGAAAAATAGAGTTGGAGAAGGAAAAGTCAAAAGTAGAACAAAATACAATTATGGAGGGCTGGTTATGAAAGGCAAGGAGGAGTGAGTGGGAGGAAAGTGGCAAGCAAAGAAAAGAAATATTATAACTGGAACTGACAGGGAGAAAAACTGAATGATCGTAACTGTGGTAGAGTGGAATGGGCTTGCCTATAAAACAAGATGGTGGGCAGAACAAATTCAAAAGCAAAACCCAAGAAGCTGTTGTTTGTAACTCTTAATGCCAGCTTTACTAGTCTCTACCTAACAAGACTTCAATATCATTACTGCATTTTTAACATGGTAACGGAATCCTGGACTGACACTGAACTAATTCTGGAGTGACTTGTCATGGCTAAAGAGAGAATGGATGAGGTGCAGACAAAAGGACACAAAGAACTTCTAGAGAACTATATTAACTCTTATGTTGCAAGTAAATATTATGAAGAGAATTCTTAGATACTGGCTGCTATTCTGAAAGAGTTAAGTGATAGGACTACTTTTTCTTGAACAAAGAAATCCGCAGTCAGTTGAAGGTGATTTTTTTGGCAGTAAGCTTTCTCAAAGCTGATACATTATAAACAATTATTTATCTTTGTTTTATTGTTTACTATAGTGTTAATAAATAGGTGAGCCAGTTACTTTGACATTTATTTCAATCTAAGGTAGAAGAGAGTTTGATATAGAGATGAGCAAACAATACTGAAAAGGTTTCCTTCAGTTTACTAAATAAATGATATGTAAAAAACTAGGATGATGGATCAGAGATGATTAGTGAAAATGATGTTATAATTTATAACAAAGCAATATCAAGGTATACCCTTGAAAATCAGAGAATCTGGGATGAGAAGAGAAAGTGAGCTAGTCGGTTGAAAACAGGATGACCACCTTACCTAGCTACATAGGAATGTGGTTGACATTAAAAACCTGCTGCACAAGAAACAAACTTAAGAGGTAAAATGATGAACACCACATGCAAAATGAGATACATTTTCAGATATGGCCAACATGTAGATTTGTTTTGACTGACTATGCTAATTTGTGGCAAAGGAGGGTTTTTTTTTAACTGTAGGGATTGAGAAGGACTAATGATGGTCATGCCAGAGAAAAGAAAGAATAAAAAATCATTTAAAATACACAGCAGCATTTGGAAAGACATTCAGAGAAATATAAAGATAAATAAGACAACTCTAAAACTGTCAAGTTGAATTTAATATATAAACATATACATAAAGAAAAGTAAATCTGTATGTAATAGAGCTGTATGGTTTCATAAGTAGCCCTTTTCCTGTTTTTTTTTTTCTTCTCTATGGAGATGTTCATCTTTATTAGTATCTGTCACATTCAGATTAACAAAAAAAAATTATTAAAGCAAAAAAATGGGCTGGAGCAGATTTTATTATGCCTCAATTGAATACAAAGAAGCAAGGGTGGCAATCATAAACTCAAACAAAGTAATAGTAAAAATAAGACATAGTTAAACAGGGAAACTCCATTATGTTCAAAAGTATCCTAGACAATGAAATTATTTACATTATATTTAAAATATAATATATGCATGTACCAAATGGCATAATTTCTAAATATTTAAAGGCAATGCTAATCAAACTGAAGGAACTCCAATAAAACAGTAATTGGTGAATACTTCAACACTGCCTCTGTCAATTTTAACAAAAAAAAAAAATCACAGGTATAGTGAAGCATGGCTAATTCCTGCTACCACTGGTAGATCATTTGAGTTTGGGAGTTTTTAGATGAAGTAGGTTAAGCTGACTGAGTGTCTGAACTAAGTCTGGCACCAAGAGGCTGCCTAAGGAGAGTGAACTAGCCCAGGTCAGAAACAGAGCAGGTCAAAGCTACCATGATGATCAGGTTTCTGAGTGGCTACCACACTTTCAGCTTGGGTGAGAGAGGGCCCAGTCTAATTAAAATAAAATGAAATAAAACAAAAATCTAATAGACATGAATAACAGAATTATTTGAATAGACTACTTAAAATATATTATATACTGCTGGTGATTATTACGTGAAAATCTTAAAGAATATATGTGAGTTTGTGTGAATACATATATACAAATATATATATGTACATATATATCTATGTATATATACGTATATGTGTATATATATCTATATATCTATCTGTACACATTTATTTGTATTTCAGAATTGTATGGCTCTTTTCTAAAAACTGGTCACACGCAAGAACATAAAGAATTCACATATAAAAGCAGAAATGCAGCAAAATTAAACATCCTCTATAGATCACAAAATAAAAATTACAATCAATAAGAAAAATATGAAGGATTCAAACTTGCTGAATGGGTCAAAGAAAAAATCATAAAAATTATACATAAGATAAACGATTAAGTTAAGGAGTAATCATGAAGAATAGCTTGGAGTGTGAGGTCTGACAAAGAGGAAGATAAACTGAAGGTGCTAGGGAGATGGACAGAATGTGCCTTAAGGGTAGGGACCATTCAATTTTGTCTTTATTGCCACTGCCTAATATAGAAAGCCAAAGTTCATCAACAGTAGGTGCTAAGTATTTACAGAATTAAATATAACCTGTCCCCTCCCATTTTAGAGATGTAGGAACTAAGCCACAAAGAGGTTAAGTTACTTGCTTAGGTCACATACTGAACTCATGGCAGATTGCAGACTGAAACCCAAGCCTCTTTACTTCCAGTCTCAGGTTTTTCTACCACATCATTTTGATCAAATTCCTTTAAATCCTGATGAAAAACAGTATATATGTTTTAATTTAGAGGTCTTGCCTCTTCCTCACGGAAACACTTGAATTCTTGTAACTATTAAGTCAACAGTCTCTTCATGTATGTAGTTTATAGACAAACTTCAATGAACAATTTTTATTCCATTCTAAAAAACTGATTTCAAACACTCTGCATTTCTATAATAGGGGCTGAGAATATTGGCATATAATCAGGAGATCCTGAAGAAACTAAACAAATCTGACCCTCTTCTTGAAAGTGGTCAAAACACTGGCCTTGAAAGATATGCTACAGCCAAAACAGTTTTACTTGCTAGCTAGTACCTGACTTTCCTCTTTCCTCCCTAACAACACTGTTCACCTTCCTTAAATATACTTCCCAACTCCTCTTCATCTACCCAAATCCTATTTATTCTTTAAAATCCCATTTCCCTGTGAAACCTTCTATGACTACCTTTTCCCTTAAAGATATAAGGATTATGTGCACTGGATCCAGGGGCTATGGCAGTTGGAAGAATTACATGGTGGTTAGCACTAAGATTTTTCGATGTGGCTGCATGAAATTCTTAACCAAATTTCAGATTGTGAATGATATATGATTACCAGGACCACAAATCAAAAATTTGAAATCCATTATCATAAGATGACAGCTAAAGGACAAGAGAAACAAAGAACAGAAGAAAAGGTAAAGACAGAGAACAGAAAAAGGTAAATGACTAATAGGCTATTAATGCATTACAAATTATTAGTAATATTAATAATTTGGAAATCATTGGGCAAATGGCAGATTCTATCATCTTCAAAAAAAATTCCTCGTTAGTTATCAGAAGTTCTTTCTTAATTCTTTCAGAGTATACTGTTTTTCTTCATACTCTACACCCAACTGACAAGTTACTAATATATCAAAGTACATTCTTTAAAACCAAATTAAACCAAGTCTGGTAACTGCTTGATACTTAATAGCACCATAGGGTGCTACTATCATTTGAAATAATATACTTAAGTATACTTATATTCAAAAACCCGTAATAATCTTTGTCATGACACTCGATAGACAATTGACTATTTTCTAATGAAAAACTCTGAACGTAAAAAATAAAAATTTTTAAAACATTCAACTGAAAAATTATATTGAAGCATAACCATGGAAAGAAAACTGAAGTTCTTTCTGTGATGGCAAAGAGCTGGGAACTAAGATGGTGCTCACTGCCTAGGAAATTACTGAACAAATTATAGCCTATGAATAAAATGGAATACTACTGTGTTGTAAGGAATAATGAAGGGGACAGTTTCAGAGAAACCTGGGAACACTTGTATGAACTGATCCAAAGAGAAACAAGCAGAATCAGGAGAACAATTTATATGTTATTGTACACAACATTGTAAAGACACACTCTGAAAGACTTAAGAACTCTGATCAATCATGATTTCAAAGGACTCAAGATGAACATTACTTCCTGACAGAAGTGGTGGACTCACAGTACAGATTAAAACATGTAATTTCTTGATATGGCCAATGAAGGAATTTGTTTGGCTTGACAATGCATGTTTGATACAAGGGTTTTGTTTTTCTTTTCTTTTCAATGATGGCTGGTGAACTGGAGGGAGAAGAAATACTTTTAGTAACTGAAAAAAATTATTTTTTTTTAAAAAAGAAAAGCAGCCCGTTTTAGAATGTTTTCTTCTATTATGTAAACAATGACAATGTCTTGAATAATGCTTAACAGACACCTAATAAATATGGGATGATTTGATCATCAAAAAAAAAAAAAAAGGATATTGTGTTTGACAGACCCTGAACACAAGATGGGATTTTTCCCCCATTATATTTCCAACAACACAACAGTGTATTCAGAGTTCATTTTGAAGTTGAGGAATTCTGCCCAGAGAGTATATATCTTTTATTTCAGATTTGAGTTTTATAGTTAACATAACTTAACTTTATGTATAATTTGTCAGTTAAGAATGAATTTAGGTCTTCTGTAAGAAAAGTTACATGAAAAGTTACTCTTAAAACTCCCAAATTCAGAGGTCTTAAATGATGGAAAATTTAATAATCAGTTTCTTTTTCCCGGATTCTGTTTGTAGCTGCCAATGCCATGCAAAACCTAGTTTATTTTCAGGATGGCAAAAGCTTTGAAATTTCTGTTAAAGTAGCAATTTCTGCAACCCCAACCCTTTTTTGCTTACAATAGAGATGCAAAAAGCTGCAAATGCTACTGAATATACCAGTTATATGTAATCACATTCTGCACAAGGCCACAAAAAAAGAGGGATTCTCTCTTCCAAAAGAGACTAATTTACTATATACAACTACCTAGAGGGAAGAGAGGCTTAAAATCATTATTTACTAGTGTAAGCTATTTGTTACCTCATTAAAGGTTCTCTTTGGTCACGCATCAGTCTCATTGTTACTTCACATGCTCTTCGAAAAAGACCTTCTGTTCCCATTGGACCCATTCCATTGACCATGTTATGAGTGAGGCGAAATGGAACAATCTCTGGAACTTCAAAAGTTTCTCCCTTAACAAGCATAATTTAAAAAGAGACATAAACTTAGGGCTGTGCCATATGCATAGAATTTATCATCTGCTTTATTTAAATGGAACAGTAAAAACATAATGTCTAAATGATTTACGCTAACGTGTTAGGAATTAACAGACCAAAAGGACCCCCTCATAAAATGGAACCACTGGAAATCAATTTTGTAAATATTTATTGTTGCCGTTGTTCAGTCCTTTTCAGTCACTTCCGACTCTTCATAACCCCATTTTGGTTCTGCAGTGGTTTTGCCATTTTTTTCTCGAGCTCATTTTACAGATGAGGAAACTGAGGCAAACAGGGTTAAGTGACTTGCCAAGGATCACATATCTACTAAGTGTCTAAGGCCAGATCTGAACTCAGGAAGATAAGTCTTCCTGACTCCAGACCCAGCCTTCTATCCACTGTGCCACCTAGCTGGCCCTTTCTAAGTATAGTGGAGACCTATCATAATGCTACCCAAAGGAACCCTTTCATACAACTGTTTTAGAACCAGGAATGGCCTAAGAAGTACTTTTGATATTTCCAAGTAACTTTGTTTGAATCTAAAATAATTCAACTTATATCCAATTCAATTTTATAGTAAATGTTACTACATAAAAACTCCCATGTATAGAAATTTTATAAACCCCTCTTCCCCCCCTACCCCCCGGAAAAAAGAATTTTAACTTTCTAACTGTAGGAACTGATGAACATCCCCCACCCACCCCAAAAAATTAGAAGAGAAATCAGCAACCATTAAGTCCAACCCATACCTGATCAAGAACCCTCTAGAATGTATTTAGCAAATGGTTACCTAGACCACAGGTGTCCAATAGGCAGCCTACCCACCACCCTCTTGAGTGTAACCCAAACTAGACTAAAATGTAATTGGGAAAAATATTTAACTAAATAAATTAATTAAAAAAAAAATCATACAAACATGTGGTTTTCTAAGTAAATGTGACCCACAGGGATCCTCATGTATGATTTAATGACCACTGTTTCTATTTGACTTTGACACCATTGGTCTAGACTTTGCATCTTGGCAGGAGCAACCTTTTGTGAGGACTATACTTCATAAGGTAACCCATTCCACTTTTGAAAAGCCATGTTAGAAAGTGTTTCCAATATTAAGCCTTGTAATTTATTTATTCGCAATCTCCACTTCTTGTAACTAGTTCTGCCATCTGCAACTAAAGCAAACAGATCAAATCTCTCTACCAAGTGATAGACTTCAAATAGCTGAAAATAGCTCTCATGCCTGCCCCAAGTTTGTCTTCAGGGCATAGCTCCCTATCTCCTTCAACTGGTCCTCACAGAGCCTGATCTGAAGAGTCTCCCTAAGCTGCCTTTTGTGCTGAGATTCTCATCTTCTTTTTCCATTCTTTCCTCCCTTGATTTTCTATCTGTTTCCTTTTCTCTTCTTAAGGCAATCTATTACCAACTAACAACAAATCTACTACCATTCTTGGTTCCTTGGTAGTTGAAGGAAGTAGTCTCCAGTACCAAGAAGAAATTGGCTAAGAAAGATAGCATGTTATAGTGGAAAGAGACTGCTATCTCAGCTCTGATACTAACTTTGTGACCCTTAAATCTTCTAAGTCTCCATTTCCTGATCTGTAAAATGGGCATAATACTGTCTCTTCTGGTCACACAGGTTTGTTGTGGGGAAGGCACTGTAAACCTTAAGGTGCTATAATGATTGTGAACTCAGCTTTCCCATCTGCAATACTAAGGGAGCTTTGGACTTCTCCTACCCCAAATACTATCCATTAAGAGAGGTATGAACTCTATGACAGTCAAGCACTTCCCTGTCAATACTTAAGCTGCTACTGATGATTAGACCAGAGTTAGCAAGGGTTGATTACAGAAACAAACTTAGAGGAAAACTTTAAAGTGACTAAAGTAAATCATATCATTTACCTTATTAAACAGACAGTTGAAATCCACATGTATACATTCACCAGTCAAAGAATCAAAAAGAATGTTTTCACCATGACGGTCTCCAAGACCCAGTATGTAACCAACCATAGACATTACTGCTGTGGAGCGGCAATAGGCTGATCGGCTACTGTACCTGGATGGAACAAAACACAACAAATATGGCTGCTGTCTACTGCATTAATGGAACTATGAATGTAAGCATCTGGCTAAAACAAGTAATCAACCCACCATGAAGTTGGATCAGGGAATGTTCTCAGAAACCACTCGTGGAAAACTGAAGGGTGCCGCGGTAGCAAAAATTCTTGGAACACTTTCAATTTTTCAGACAAAGCGGCTGTCTTGGGCAGCATGCACTGGCGAAGCTCCTTTCCTGTCATGTACACTCCTACAGGGCACAAATTTTGATCAATCGTGTTAACCAAATGTGAAAAGGAATAGAATTTTTTAATTAAAATATGAAATAAAAATGTTTTACATCAACATTGTCTGAAAACAATTGAGAGATGAACATCAGTAAAATGTAAGAGTAAAAGGAAAAGATTTTAGTTATAATCAAGGCAAAAAAAATGCTATTCAATACAACTAAAAAAAATACAAGATTATATCTTCATTTATTAATAGTCCCAGTCTAATTCCTGAACTACGAAACTCAACATCAAGTGAAAAAAGGAATAGCAACCTCATGTGATCAAAATTAGGGAACCCATTTTGCTGTAGAATTGCTTTGAACAATCTATTCTAGTTCAGGGACAGCCCTGGAGGTCCAAAAGATAGGGCCCTTGCACAAATCTCAGAAGAAACTGCATCATTTGCAGGATGGAAACAATTTTGTAATTTTCTAAATTCAAAGTTATTCTGACCAATAATTGAAAGACCAAGTGAACTCCAATATGGAATGGGTCCTTATGAGATACTCTACCTTAAGGCAACCCTAAAGCTTCTGAAATAGTATCAGGACAGAGACCATGCTACATAGGAACATTCTATAATTCAATACAAGTCCCACTAAGTTTACTTCAGGATTTAAGGCATGCAGAACAACCCAGTACAAGCAAAAAAAAAAAAAAATGTATTGCAATGTGTTCGATGAAATTATATACCTATATTATAAATTAGGAGCAAAGAATGTCTTTCAGTACCTTTTTCTTTATACAGTTTAGTCAGAATAAGTCTCAAGCCGGCAGTGTTGTTAACCCATTCAATGATGCCACACTCATCATTTAGGGGAATAACTGCGTATGTTCGGATATGAAGCTCTCTTCTACGAGACTCTGCATCTTTCCTCAAGCACTATTTTTTTTTCAAAATGGCAAAGAAACAATATGAAAACAGAATATGAAGCTAAAAATTTCAGGATGTTTCAATATATGCAACTGTTATTCTTTCCATATAAGAACAGTATAGGTTAGCTAACAATCCCTTCAAAATGGTAGGGAAGAAAATTATGCTTCTTTAACAATGAAAAATTATGGCTACTTTATTTCTTAATATTACAGATATTAACACAGATATGATACAGAAATGTTTAATTCTTTTTTTTTTTGGTGAGGCAATCCAGGGTTGAGTGACTTGTCCAGGGTTACACATCTAGTAAATGTTAAATGTCTCAGGCTGGATTTGAACTCAGGTCCTCCTGACTCCAAGGCCAGAGCTCTATTCACTGTGCCACCTAGTGCCCTAAATTAATTATTTTTTTTGGGGGGGGTGAGGCAATCAGGGTTAAGTGACTTGCCCAGGGTCACACAGCTAGTAAGTGTCAAGTGGCAGAAATGTTTAATTCTTAGGAATGAAAAATGCCATCTAATTCTTGTGAGTATAAAACTAACCAAAAATGGAAGGGGAAGAAATCCATGACACCAATAATTGATTATGTTCTTGTTTCTGTTATTCATACTATACTTCTACCACTTAAATATTCTAGCTTCCTATGAATCTTCCAACAGACTTGAAAGCTATACAAGTCTTATCTAATTCATTCTTATAACATTCCTGAGAGAGTGGTAGGAATAGTTTTCCCTCCAATTTTAGAATTGAAAGTAAACACTGAGATAATAAGTACAGCCCCCTCACATGCCATCTGCTCAATTTCAAAAGAGCTGTTTAGTGATTTATTTTTCAGGTTAAACAAAAAACACTCCTTCACACTTGTCAAGTTAAGTAGTTACTGGCAAAATGAATGATACTACGTTGAGACTTCATTAAACCATCAATTACTCTAAAGGTATATTTAAATATATGATATGTTTAATATACCAATATTTCACATATAAGGTATATTTAAATATGACTTAGAACTTCTTTTAATTACTGAAATATCAAAAGAACTTTGGCATAAGGCAATTTGGCTTATAAGATAGTCCTATGGTATGGGTTCATGAGATAAGATTATAACAAAACATCAGAGTTTTATAAGTAGATGACTTTAATATACCTCCAAGATTTTTCCTAATGCTGATAAAGGCAAAGTCCAGAAGAGAAGCTGGGACAAATTTAACTTGAGGCCAGGAAAAGACTCAGAAATATCAAGTACCTAAAACACATGAATAACTACTGAAAAGATCTGTAATTAAGGTACTTGCCATTCTGTTAAAGAAAAAGTAATCTCGAAAGATGGCAGAGACTTTGGTAAAGGAAAGGACTGGTGTTTGGAATAGGCTGCAGAACTGGCTGGGCCTCAATGTTGACAAATGGATGACAATTATGAGTGCTGAACAACCTTACAAAATGCCAGCTCGATTCCATACTTCTGAGAAGGAATTCACTGAATGTGCCCATGGAATTGGTATAACCTGAGCCAAGAAAGAACGCAACTTAGAGTATGAGGATTTCATTGAATGTTTGCATAGGTGGAAAATGATAAAATGCTTGGGAACAGTCATGAAGCAGAAGGTAATGAAAGAAGGTAAGTATACCACCCCCCACCTCACCACTCAGGCAAGGAAGAGTCAAGGCCTTGACCAGCCAGTGGTGACATTGGGTGACTTTGCTCTTTATGATGGTTGTTCCCTGGAAATGTATATTTCTTAAAACAGATATCTCCTTCCAAAGGTTAAAAATTAGAGTATAGAAGCCATCCTGCTTTCCCCTGCCCCTAGTTCTCTCTGTACTTTGCCATTAGGACAACTACACCAGGCAAGTTAGTGGCAGTGGTTCACCCTCCAATATATGATCTGTGATTATGCCTGTATCTGAAAATAAGCATTTTGGAAAGTAAACATTTATCAATATAAAAAAAAAAGGAAGCTCTTTTGAAATATTGGCTTTAAAAACATTGGTTTTGATTTTTCTGTCATTTTTTATTTAGCCAGATACAAACACAATTTGTTGAGTTATTTTGTCAATCTCATGATACTATTATTTTGGGCCTATTAATTTTTCTTTACTTGAAACAAGTTCAGTGAACTAGATGGGAGAAAACATGAAGCTCACAGAAAACAACTAAAAAAAAAGACATTTCATAGCAAAGCTCTAGAAATATTTGTCCAAGGAAATAAATGATATTTAGTGCTTAGCAATGCCTGTATTTACAGAAACCTAAATAGTGATACTAAAGGGATAACTTTGCATTAACTCTTAAAAACATTTAATTAATCAACCCTCATGTCATATATGGGGCAGCTAGATGGTACAGTGGATAGAGTGCCAGGCCTGGAGTCAGGAAGGCCTGTGTTCAAATATATCTTCAGACACTTACTGGCTATGCGACCCTGGGCAGGTCACTAAACCCTATTTGCTTCAATTTTTTCATCTGTCATATGAACTAGAGAAGGAAATGGCAAACCACTCCAGTATCTCTGCCAAGAAAACCCCAAATGAGGTCAAAGAGAGTTGGACATAACTGAAAGAACTGAACAACAACATGTTGTATCTATCAGGGAGAAATTAACAAGCCTTTTCCTTTATTTTGAGTTGAAGAAAACAAAAGAAAGGTTAAATGCCATTAACCAGTGGGTTTATATTTTATAAAGAAGTTGAAAGGGAAACAAGGAAAGATATAACTTCCTCTCTGATATTTTTGTAAATGTATATATATATGTTTTTTCAAATCAAATAACCAATACATTGAACATTCTATTAAAATTTGGTTTTCTTTTTTTGCAATATGACTAATATGGAAATGTTTTATATGATTTCGCATGTATAAGTGATATCACATTGCTTGCCTTCTCAATGGGTGAGGAGGGTTTGGAGGTAGAGAGAAAATTTGGAATTAAACAAAAAGAGTTAAGTGAAAAATAAATTTTAAACACACACACATTTCTTGGGGAAAAAATCTGGTATACAAATGCTGAAATAAAAGCAAATTATTTCCAAACCTTATTAATCAGGGAATTAAACTCCATAAGTCTACAGTCTTTTCTTAGGTCATCTTTTGGCTTACACATCATGATATAGAATTTTCCATCTGATCCTTTTAAAGAGATCTTTTTTGGTTTCTGAAGTGATGGAAGAATTTCTACCTGAAAGGTAACCATTTGAGCATGAATTTAGATTGAAATTTGACAGTAAAAATGTAACATGTTGAGTATTAGGGTATTAGTCATAACTACATAATTAAAATAATGAAATAACTGACACATTTTATAAATTTGCTATTTTACCAATTTTGTTCAAGGTTTAATGGTTTCCCAGTGATGTAGCTCACGTTTCTTTAGAGCAATGAAGCTTACAAAGGGCTTTTCTCTCAACAATTCTGTGAGGTATGAATTCTAAGATTTGAAGTCAGGCCTTTTGAGGCCAGTCCTTTTTCTACCACATGACTTTACTTCCCAAGGAGTGGAAGCAGCAGTATTTGAATCAACGGGAAAACTACAAGGTGTGACATGTGGCAACGAGATACACTTTTTGATAAAGGTACCAGAGTACGTATATATGTCTAAATTGAGTCGATACACGGTCACCTAAGAAGGCTGTGAGATTATCTGTCATTATTATGCTGTCATTGCATAAAATGTTTTGGAACTCTTCTTTTGGAATTGCCCTATAGGAACATTATTTTGAATGATTGCAATAATAACAAAAAGGTGCCAAAAGTCATTTTCTGAGGCAAGTATGATGAATGAGGTGAATACACAAGCCAAGTAAAATCAGGCATAGTGAAAAATTAGACATAAATAAATAAGCTTGATTTTCTTCTGTGGCTTATCAATTAGCTATGAAGTTAATTCCAAAAGAATTTTAAGCAAAGGTAGCAGAGTAAGGTTTTGGCCTCAAAAGGTGACTATGTTGAAGGAGAACAGTCATTTAGATATATTAACATATTTGTTTAATAAAATAATATTTTAATGTCACAGAGGGTGGTGTGGTAGAAATAGCACTGGAGTGGAAGACAGTAGCTACCTGGGATCCAATTCAGTCCTTGAACTTACTAGATATGTGATGAGATTAGTTCTCTGAGCCTCAGTTCCTTTATTTGTAAAATGAAAATAAAAATGCTTACAGGACCTACCCCAAGGGCTGTATGACAGCAGCTGAAGGAGTTGCTGATACAATGTGAGTGAAGAGCACCATAAACATCACCTATCATCATCAGTAATTTTTGGAAATAAGACTTGCCTAGCTTTGTTCTTCCCCCCCTTCCGCCATTTCCTACCATCTAGCATCTTTTATTTTTTTCCTCACTCATATCTTCTTCGGGACAACAAGGACTGTTAGTAAAAAAACGGTAATAATCATAAGAAAAACATACTAGGTTTCATTTTATTAACCTTTTATAATCTGGGCACATTGGAATTTAGAGGAAAAAACTTCTTAAACTCAAAAATGTTATTAAGGTTAAAGTTCACTTATCTGAAGAAATGATCAAGTCTTAGAGTTTTTAATAACATTGAATATTTCACAGAGAATGAATTATTTCAACAGCAGTTATGACATTTTCAAAAAAAAAAACATTCATGCAGTGATGAAGAAAAGCAACAAAAACATGTGGAAATGAATGATATAGTCATATATCTCAATCTTACCATATCATCAAAGCCTGAAATATAGGCCCAATGTCCAGGAAATGGGTCATGGTTAACATGAGTGCCAGGAGTTGATGGAAGAGTTGGTATCATTACAGATTGTAAGGGAATTAGTATTTCACTAAATGTTGGTTCTTCTACCAGTTTTTTAAGGGTTTTGAAATGAACATTCATGCTTAAAGTAGAACTACTACCTCCATCAACCTAGAAAATAAAGACAGATAGTACGTTTTTCATCTCAGAGTTCTCAAATGCTTTTTAACCAAAGATCCTAACCAAACTTTGCCACCATAGTTACTCAGTTACTTTACCCCAACAATAAAGCCTTCAATTCAAGTCAGTACACATTTATTAAGTGCCCATTACATGTGAAATACTATGGTAGGCATACAAACATAATGAGGATAATATAATATCACAATTAAAATATTCTATATAAGCTCAAAGTTCTATCAAGGACTTTAAAAAATTGATCACAAAGATCTCAATGATATAGACAAGCTTTAGATATTAGTACTTCAACATGAAAATGAAAAAAGCTGTAGCACCAAGTGATTAACATGCTGTATATAATATTAAACAAATTAACTGGGCAAAAATTACCCTCCCTTTTGACCACAGAACAAGAATCGAGGAAAAAAGTAGCTTTTAAAAAATTATATAGCAGAGCAACAACAAACTCGAGAGAAATACTTGGGCATCTTCAATGTCAGTACTATGTTCTAACTTTGTTCTTTTATTCAGTGTTCAAGGTGAAAGAATAAATGCTGAACAACTTAAAAGTGAACTTTAGAAAAGCAACCCATTATTAAGTTTGAACATGCCAATATTGATGGTAATGGAAAAGAACAATTGCTCAAAAGCCACAAATAAATGGTACCATCAATCTTTTTACTGATGAACTTACTAACACTACTAACTTATTAACACAGCTACGGGTAAGGAACGAATTAAGAATAATTGAATTCTACCTCATTTGATTCAACACTTATAATGCAGTGGTTTAAAAGTATACAACAAAACCCCTGAATAACTGAGTTATTGGACTGTCTTTGCGTAAATAACCTGGTATAATAAAAAGCCACTGCTATTTGAGTTGCTACCAAAATACCATATATATCACCTATCAGAAACCTGCATACCAGTCAGATGACAATAAATACTTGACAAATGAAGCAACATTTCCAAAAATTTTTTCTACTACAAAAAAGGCCCAGTTTTTCTTTTGGTTGTTATATTATATGTTATAGTTATATAATACATTAATATTATATATTATAGTTCTATAGCTACCCTTTTTATTATATATAGGTTAATGTTCTTAAATATATTAAAGGTTTTAAAATGAAAAGATGAGACAGAAGTAGGAGAGATAAATTTTAAAAAACTAAAAATATTTTGTAAATAAATAATAAAAATGGTTTTTAAAAATTCCATAGTCAAGGTTGGTCCTGATAATAAAAGCTCAATGAACATTAAAATAATGCTGAGCTAATTTAGGAGAAGTATAAAGTAAAGTAGCTATTATGAAAGATAAAATGATTTAAATCATGATACCAAAAATTCTCTGCAAAAATTACCCTGTGGGTAGTCTGTAAATAATAAGACTTTTTACTGTACCGATCTATTGCACAATTCTAGAAGTTTATCTGTTAGGCGAGTTGCATCACCGATGAACTTTCCTAAAGATTTCTTCATTTGAATAGCTTTATTTAAAATTTCCTTGCATCTGTTTACACGCATGGGATAAGACGACTGCAAGAAAAAATATATTATCAAATTCAATTTACATATTTACTCCTGAAATAAAACTATTTCTGAAACTCTGGAGTATAATATAAATCAAGTACAAAGGAAAAGATGAATTTTCACTAATAATTCACAACCGAGTCATACAGAAATGTGAGTTATGAAGCTCACATTTCAGATGACATATATAATAAAAAACCTAACAAAATATATTATCATTTACCACAGTGTAAAATTATTTGACGGTAGACAAAAACTGTGGCTATTCCCTTAACCTTATTATGTGCTAATTACCTCAATTTCTATGGAAATTGTCTATAAAGTACTAAAATTTTAAGCTATGGTGCTTAAAAAAAAATCCCACACATGTTCACTTTCATTTTTTTAGCGGGTGAGAAAGGTCCAGATTTGTGATTTCATTGGTATAGCAAATTCCAAGTGTCAAAACTTCCTTCGGTACTGCAGACCAACAATTCATGTGTAATTTACAGTCTTAGAGGGCTGCATAGAGCACAGAGATTAAATGACTAATATTAAAGGACAGAGGTAGGCCTTGACTCCTAAATTTTCCTGAATGCAAAACCAGCTCTCTAGCTGCCTTGCCATGTTGCCTCTTTTTTGTTTTACAATACCCCAAAAGAGGAAAAGAACCTGGGGATTTTTTTTTATCTACAGATTAGTATTACACTACTACTAACAACTGAAATGATACAACTACTTGTAATTTATTTTTTAATTTTATAAAAAGAAATTATCATAGTTATTAAATTACCTTGGACACAGCAGTCATCATCCACATTGCTTGCTGAGGATAGGTTAGAAACACTTTGACAATGATTTCCATCAAAACAACAAAGATCTCATCATGAGAATGACAGATTCGAGAGATCAACTGCGAAAAAGCTGTTAGAAACTGGTAAGGTGCCAAATGATTTGTGTGCTCTGTGATCACCTTGTTTATTTTGGCTAAATCAGTTCTCATTTGCAAACGATCAGAACGATCAGCTAGAAGAAATATGACAGTAAATCAGTCTTACAGAAGTATACATTTAAAAAATATATTATTTATTTTTAGTTTTCAACATTCACTTCCATAAGATTTTGAGTTCCAAATTAGAAGTATACATTTCTTTTAAAGTTTCAGAGCTTCAAAAAACTTTTCTAAACCTTCACTTCTGAACCTCTGTTATAATCATATGCAAAGACGATGTGTCTGCCTATTTCTGAATAGGGAGGAACTCGCTGGCCATTGCTGGACACATACTGAGACCCATTTAAGGGTATCAGCTGTAATCTGAAATAAACAGGATAAACAAACCCCTCTACATGTGGAAACTCCTTCAGATACTGTCATTGGCATTTAAAGGATCAGAATTTTAGAACTCTCATCAAATATAATCTCTTTACTGGGTTACATGGGAACTAAAGTCTGGACAAAGTATTATCTTAAGCCACAAAATTCTTTAGAGGCAAAGTTGTAAAGGCTAAGTTTATTTTTTGTATAGTCTGCTTAGCTCAAATTATGGGTAACCTGACATTTCTACTACACTGAGCCCCATCAAAAAATGTGCTAAATCTTCACTTAGTATGAATTGTCCTAAATTCATCTCTGCATTTGGGCAAGCCTCATCTGCCCAGATGTAGGAAGGTATACTTATCCAGGTAAGGACATGTTTTCACTTAGGTGCTCTAAGACATATATTATGTGACCAATATTCCTAGGAATCAAACTGCAGCTATTTAATTTGTCACTCCTCTAGTTTCTACATCAAACTTTCACAACTTAATAGATTATTAGTATAATCTGATTTTATAAAAAACAATTTTCTTTTAAAAATATTTGTCATATTGTAGAAAAAGTTATACCTTTTTCCCATTCATATGCTTTAGCACCAAAATCAAGCCACAGCGATAACATCCTAGGCATTGATTGATATATGAACTGGTTACCATATTGCAGAGATCTGTAATTGCATAGTCAACGAACATTAGTACATCCTTCTTTTTACACTATAAGGTTTGAAATCTAGAGTACATATAGAATTCTGAAAAATCAATTAATAAGCACTTATTAAACTTTTACTAAGAGCTCTCAGCAAGGTTCTTACATTGTGCTAAGCATTTGGGGTACAAAGAAAAAGCAAAAACAGTTCCTGCCCTCAGGGACTTTATACTCTAAAGAAACAACATAATATAAATAAATACAAGTGAGACACCTAAAGAACAGATTTTTAGATAGGAAGAAACTAGCAGCTAAGGGGATTCAGAAAGTCTTCCGGCAGAAAGTAGTATTTGAGCTAAGTCTTAAAGAAGCCTTGAAGTTATCTGATTTCACCCTCTACCTATCCAATGACAAAGTTCTATCTTGCAATGGCCTTTGGCCAAGGTCAACTAAGTTCTTAGCTAGACCATGTTCTGTATATTCTTTCCTTAATATTTCTCATCCATCCTTTCCTTTCTATTTTACTGACGTAAGTCTAGTCTAGACCCTTACTATTCCTGGTATGGTGGGAGCAATATTCCAACTCTTTCCCCATGAAAGTTAATCTAGTTTTCCCCTGAAAATGTTTCCTGGGGTTGATTGGCCCAGGGCCAAAGTTAAAACTGTGCCTCCCTTAAATCAGCTTCCTGAAAGCCTCTGGATATTCTGACCTAGCTTCTGGATCACCTAAGAACATAAAAAGGCCCATCTATGTGAGGCTGGTGTCCTTGACATAAAGCATCTACATTTCCTTTAGATTATGATGAGTCATCACACCCTGCCCTGCTAACCAGATGTGTTTCCATATGGAAATGAGATTCTTCTCCTCAAGCTAAACACTGTAATACCCTTGTTAAATATCCTACTTATGTTATGGCTAAGTAAACTTCCTTCTGTTAACTACTGAATGACCTACAATTCATTTTTCATCCTAATGCTGATCAAGAAGTAAGGAGGTGCCACCTTGTGTCAGGTCAAGCCTGTCCCTTTGGCCTAGAGAATCACTGAAGCAACTTCCTAGGGGGCCCAATGGCTTCCGATCTCTTCTTTTCCTGGCCCTGCCCATCGACACTAGACTATCTTTCTAAAATAGTGATTTCATCAAGTTGCTCAGCTTCTAAAAATCTTCAATGACTCCTCTCTGCCTACATAGAAAAGCTCAAACTCTTCAGTCTTCTGCTTGAAGATTTCTGCAATCTGACCCTTAACTACCAGTTAACAATTTTCCACTAACCAGTCCTTTTTCCCATCATGAACCCAGTGTTCCTTTTGTGTTACAGAGCTTTCTGGAAGCCGGCTGAAGCCTGTGGACCCCTTCCAAATTGAAGGAAATGTTAGAGGTTAGTAAAAACAAAAGTATAATTTTGTTCCGATCCAAGTTCACAGAACCTCCTTGCCCTCTGAAATCTATACACAGGACCCAGGAGGAGTAGGGAGCAGTCTGTAGAACCTATGGATAGACCCTTGATTTAGCCAGAGGTTCTCAAAGTGGGCGATACCTCCCTGTAGGGGGCGCTGGAATGATCCAGGGGAGCAGTAGTAGCCTCAGATGCAATTGGGGGGCATTGAATAAAAATAAGAGGGTAGTGGATGCATAAGGAAAGAAGAGAAGATAAGAAAATTTTGAAAAACCGTTCATACATGTTTCATCTGTTGTGTAACAAGGTTAAGAGTTGTAGTGATTACATTATTTTCCAAATAAACACACAAAATGCAAGTTATAACCTATCAGTGGTCAAGTCTGCTGACAGGTCTTAACAAGCAAGTGTTGGCAGGAGAGCACATTGTTGGGAAGTCCAGCATGCCTTGGCAGGAATATGTGTGTAATGACTTGTTTACAATATGATACTATAAGGTTACATGACACAAAATTGCATCATCAAAATTTCAATGCAGGAAAAACCTCACAAATTTACAATAAATTATTAAATTTAAGATGTGTCATTTTAAAAAAAAATTTTATTTTGAAATGATGCAAAATTCCAAAAAAACCCCCCAAAAACCCAAACCCAAACCTTTAAAGAGTTAAAGATTTCCAGGAGGGTGCCGAGTAATTTTTTTTGTTTTTTGAAAAGGGGGTGGCAGGCCAAATAAGTTTGGGACTCATTTTCTTCCAAATACAGCCAGTTTACTACTGCTTCTGTATATGTGTATCTATAAGAATTCTGGAATTTTCCCCTCCTCGCAACATTTTGGATATAAAACTTTCTGAAATGTGTCAAACATTTTTCTGTCTTCTTAAACAATGAAAGCAAGATATTATTATACATTTTACAAAATCTTTCATAACACCTAGAAGAATGGCAGTAGATACTCAACAGAAAAAAGTATACACAATACAAATTGATATCCAAGATGATACCTTCTAAGGTATAAAGATCAAGTTTAGGTCATTATTTACAGTAGGAGAAAACAATCAGCAAATTCACTCATTTTTTTTTGTTTACACTTATATTCTGAAGCAGAATATATAAAGATTTCTGCCTCAACTACAAGCCATTAGTAAGTTGGATTCAATAATGTCTGAATTTTACATTAGGAAGTGAGGCCTGGCCAATACTGATAGATTAAAACCTCTGAACCAAGTATACTGCTTTACTAAAATAATTCTTGCTAAGTTTGCCAAAAGCCAACTAAATAAACTATTTTGAAAAGTCTTTGCAAG
The DNA here is from genome assembly GCF_900497805.2 of Vombatus ursinus. NCBI lineage: Eukaryota > Metazoa > Chordata > Mammalia > Diprotodontia > Vombatidae > Vombatus > Vombatus ursinus. The sequence continues at coordinate 7,365,256 of NW_020954588.1, forward strand.
TAAGAATTTAAGGTAAACAGACAGAAGATAGGCAAGGATTATCAATATAAACAAGTTTCAACTTACAAATGAGATTGCTGTCCAAAAGTTCATTGGTCGGTTGTTTAGAATTCAAAACACATTTTTCTATAAAAACAACTTTTCACTCATTTCTCAAATTAAAAATTTTCAGGTTCAATGACTAATTAGTGAGAAAAATCTCACAAGTCTGGAATGATATATAGTCATCTGCTTTTATGAATTGCAAATATTCTGTTTCTTCCAAACCGTAGGTAACGCTGCCATTTCATTCAATTTCTAATAAATATAAGCTGGTCAGCAATATGGTAAATAGATAGCCTTTATTAAATATTTTGTATTAAAGAGTTCATTGCAGACATTTTCAAGAATTTCCAGATTTCAAATGAGACATTAAAAAAATTTCAATTTAAATATCCAGTTAACAAATTATATCATAGGTAAAGGAGGAAACAGAACCACTTAAATCCTAAATGCAATGGTTTGCTATGTGAGTATACGTAAGCCAAACAGCTCTACATATTCATCAAGCAAAAATATTACACCTTAAATTTTACCTTCCAAAATGAATAACAATATATCTTATCAAGTCTCCCTGCTTCTCCATTTTGTTGTCAGTGACCATGGGCATCAATTTGTCATAGTATTTGGCAAGATAAAAGTGTCCATCCTCCCATTCTGGCAAGAATAAGGTTACATCCTGAAAATGATAAATTGGAAAACTTACCTTAGGAAATATTTAGAATATGTGATTGGAAATATGAATAAGAAGTCTTCCTAAAAGAAATCTTTAAATAAAACTTTATAGTTTCTCCATAATTTTTCATAACAATCTTGCATGGTAGGCAGTAACACTGGAAAAACTTATTTCAAAAACAAACCTTAGTCATGTAACTAACAAGACGGAAGACTGGACATTTCTCCAGTCCTCACAAACTCCCCAAAATAGGAAACTGTGTGTAAGCTGTCTCCGCAGACCAAGATATTACAGAGTTCAGCAAGGTAAGACCTTGATGAATTAGCCTAATACCTAAGATGCTCACTCCCACAATGAGCAGGGAGAAAGGCACAACATGTTCCACCAGCTTGTGCTCTGGGATCCATTCAGCAATTGGTGTGTTGCTAAGCCAGCAACTCCATCTCTGCCCTCCCCTTGTGGCAAAGGGTGCCAACAAGTAGCAGACCTCAGCTATGTCCTCTCCCTTGCCAAAGAGAAGGAAGTATAGGGAAGAAGAAGAGTATTCTTCTTGCAGGGTAGCAATGTGCTGCAGCCAGAAAACTAAAGAATAAAAGGAAATGGGGCAAGGTGCTCACAAGTGTGTGGAGGAAAGAGACTGATACCCAAAGATACACAAGACCCTGCAGACTCCCAGAAGCATATGAAATCACAGCATGATGTTCCCAAATGGTTCAAGAGACAAATAAGAATCTTGAAAACACAGGTTAAAAGGTAATGAATGGTAGAAATTACAGCCTACATAGTGGAAATAATTAGCAGACTAGAAACACTGAATCCAAGGTGGCAAGAAATGAAAGAAAGAACAATTGATTTGGAATACAAAAATACTGAAGTGAAGGATAATATGGAAGAAAAGAAGCAGAAGACAGTAACATTAAAATAATACACAATCTCTACAAAAGCAAAACACTGATTTTGAAGATCACAAGATATGCTGAAACAATTTAAGTATTATAGGTCACCCAGAAGAACATAACAAGTCAAAAAACATGAACATCATAATGCAAGAAATACAAAACTGTTCAGAATTTTTTAATACAGAAAATAAAATGACAATCAAAAAAACCCCACAGATCATCGCCAGAAAAACAAACTTTAGCTAGATTTTAAGACCTTCAGGGCATTTATACTATCACTACATTTCATAACATTTAGCACACACAGTAAGTATTCAATAAAAACAGTTGGCAGCTGTGTGGCTCAGTGAACAGAGATGGACCTGGAATCAGGAAGAACTGAATTCAAATTCAGTAGCTATGTTACCCTGGGCAAATAATTTAAAACTCTGCTTGCCTCAGTTTCCTCAAATGGAAAATGGGCATAACAACAGCAACTACTTCCCAGGGTTGTGAGGATCAAATGAGATATTATTTGCAAAATGCTAGTTTAGTGCCTGGCACATAGTAGGTATTTAATAAACGCTTTTTAATTCCTTTTCATGTTCTACATAAACTCTTTTAAGCAACTCAAATAGAGCTCTTTGAATAAGAATCTCAATAATCATCTATGTATAATTTAAGAAATAATTTGCCCATAGCATTGATAATTATCTTAGGTTTTCATTTCTAGATGCATCTTCATCTCTAGATCTTTAAAGAGACATTTCAGAAAACCTCTTTACAGTTAGTGTATGTTAACAAATTGCACCTAAGTCTTATTCCTGTGTCTTACAGTGGGAAGACGGGGCCTCCGGAGTCTCAAAAGTTTTATTATCAGGGTTGTAAGTTCTAATAGGTCCTCCTAAACTAGAAAGGCTTCTAATATACATCCAGCAATAGAATGTATTTCTGTTGTCCTAGGACCAGCTAAGGAAAGTCCAGAGAGGCTTATCCTTAAAAGTTTGGCAAATAATCTAATTTTTCCATCAAAACAATTTATGAATCTATTTGCTAAGTGGGCAAGAGATTTGAAATCTGTATAAGTGAAATAAGTACCCATTGTGAGTAAATCATGAATTGTCGAAGTACTGAAATATAAGAGGGAAAACACGTTATTAGTCAATAAGTAATGTTTTACTGAAGTGAGATGTGTAGCCCCAACCATAGATGGTTAGTTCTTCTCCTTACCAGACAAGTGACTTAATGATTATAACACCTGAAACCAGCTCAGAATTTAAATAACTTCTTTGTGTTAACAAATTGTAACCACAGCTAGTCTCAGCTTTTACAAATTTATTTTAATCCACTTAAAGGAAATATAAATAAAGGCAATTTTGCAGATTTTTTTCTAACTTTCTGATTTTAAAAAAAACTTAATGAAAGTGTTGTTTTTTTTAAACATATATTAGGATACAAATGATCAATAATGTTGATGTTTACCCATAATTTTAGTGAATATGTCCCTTTCGCATTCTGGAGAGTTCTGAACATTTTGAGGCTATTGGAAAGAAAAACTATCCAAATGTATATTCTGGTTTTAGTTTAGCAAGTTTTTCAAGCTTAAATGTTTATTAGTCGCGATCATAATACCAAGATGAATCCTAACTACAAATCTTAAAATGTGTAAAATATAAGGTAGGAATTGTACTCTACTACCTGCTCTTGATTATTCATATTAAAGCTGAAATTTCTATTACAACTCTGCATAAAGAATTCAACTTGCCTTATATTTTTTCATAATTGCGTTGCTTTCAGAGTTGGCTGTTTCTTCCATAAACCGACCCACAAGTAGCATAGCTCGACCATGGATTAACTCATTCTTGCTGTCTGCTGGAGCTGCATTCTCAGGAAAACATAACTCAACCCCTTTCTGAAGAACAATTAATGCCTGGTGAACATCACCCTAAAAAAAAGATTAAAATGTTTTGTTTTAAACAAAATATTCTAGTCCGTAACAATAAAATGCATAGTCCAAAGTGTTTGGGTTAATGTTGTAAATCGACAAGGTCATGAGTCTACTTAATGTCTACCACCATATGCTCTTCTGACTTGATTTCCACTTAGAGTATTGAGGCAAATGAAATTAGGTTTCTGTAGTAATAAACTCCTAAGGGCATAGGAACTTGAATATTATGTAAAATCCCATAGCAGTGTCACGAAACATGCAAAATGATTTTTATCAGCTAGTGATTCATGCTCAAAGACTGATTTTTTGTGTCTTGATGGGAGAGAGATCACCATTTCCTGTTTTTTAACTAGGCAATATTTCTTCTCTTCATCAATAATCTTGTTTTTAAGAGGATTACAGCATCCACAACCGGTAAAACTTAATATCTAATATAGGTCACACTGTGCTTGATAATTCCATACTAATGGTGAGTACTGGGTATGGTGAGTACCCAGTATGTATGGTGAGTATGTAGTCTGGGAATTAAGTTCAGCTTGTTACATAAGCCCTCACCACCACCAGGTGTTTCAGTCTCTATGAACAGAGCTATAGCACAGTTTCAGCTGAATATCTTTTGCAGAAGCAAAAAAAAGTAAGTAAACTGGGAAATGCCTCTAGGAAGTTAGTCTCAGCCTATGGGAGACTATGGGACAGCTAAAGGAGAGAAGAACTCTCAGCTATGATCTAAGGAGATGAGAACTGAGCTAGGGATCAGGGTATCAATATGAGCCCTCAGAAGAAGAGGGATGGTCTCCCAACCTAAGGCCAGGAGCTAGGAGAAGAAATGGATTGGTTTGCAATCTCTCTCCAGTCCCCCACCCTCATAGCTTAATCTCTAGGAAACAACAGTTTAAAATAATTTGGTGCCAACTACATTTAAAGTAGAATAAATAGTCCTAGATATCAAGTCTAGTAGGGAGATGCATAAAGGACACATGAAAAGAGTAAAGGTAGTACTGCTTTTGTCCAAGGCTAGGAAGGCACCCAGAGACTTCCAAAAGACAAAGAAGGCAGGAACCAGGACAATAACAGCACCAAAAGTCTTTGGTTCCAGACAGGCTGTGGGAGGTAAATGAGGAAGAAGGCTGAAACAGGCTTAGGCATTATCTCTGTCATTAAGCAGGAGTAGGGTATAATCTCCAAATCTGTCACTCCTTATTCCTCACAAGAGGATAGCAGGCAGAGGGAGGCACAGTTAAGACACATAGTATATATTATTGGTCATACATTGGTGATATAGTCTTCTCTCTTACCTTGGACCACAGCCACTTTGCTCTTTCCACATATAATTCAGCAAGTCGTGATTCTCCTGCATTAAGGAGAGCATTGTAGGCTGTCTGGTGATGGCCAGCCTTTCGAGCGACTCTGGCACTCTGCAGCCAGCATTCTCCAACCATTTCGCTATAGTCTGGTCTAGAGTAATAGTCCAAAGTGCTATATTAATAGCTGAAAAGTGAAATATGTGACCTCACCATTCAATTCAATTCAACACCTATTTATATGGAAAGTACTAAGATACAAACTGGGGAAACAAAGACAAAAATTAGAAACAGTCCCAGATACTAAGGAGGCTGCAGGTAATTTTCCTTCAAAAGAATCTAATAAACACTTCTTTAAATGCTGACTTATAACTTCAAAAAATATTTACCTACTTTCATGTATTCTAGGCTCATGAAAATTGATCATAATGAACTGATCTGTATATAAAGGTATAGAAAAACCTTATAAACAGACATGAATGAATGAACTAGGTTAGAGGTCGGAAAAGTAATAATAACAATAATAGTTCTTTCCATGTCCCAATTTGCAAAGTTGTTTCTACATTATAATTCTATGAAACAGATATTGATAACATTCTTATTCCAGCTTTCAAAATGAGAAAAATGAGGCTCAGATGACCTCCCTCTTAGTTGTACTGCCAGTAAATATGAAACGAAATCAATCTAGGTCTCTTAATTTCAAGCCTAATGTTCTTTCTACTAATCCATGTTGACTATATTCCCAACAGAAGTGTACTTTTGATAACACAAAGGTAGCCACCGACTCAGACTAAAAATTAGGATGCTTAAATAAAACTTATATATAACACTGAATTCACAAACTTCAACATTAAGAAAAGAAAGTGAAAAGTCAAACCTTTTTTTGAGACTTAATAAAGCTCGACGGAGTGCCAGAATAGGCTCTTTGGCTCGATAGGAGTTTTGGGTCATTTCTAGACGAGCTAACCAGTTGAGGGAATCCTCTTGATTACTGTCACCTGTAGACTGTTGAAACAAAGGTCTAATACTATGTTCCAATTCACAGAGCATATGCAACCTAAGGGGAAATGAGAAATCTATTTAAATTAAAAACTTGTCATTTGGTCATATGAATTAAACCAATCATGAAGATGACTTTTGAATTCAAAAGAATCAAATGTGCAGTTATAACTAAAGTAGTTCTTCTTGAGGTAGTATGGGCTAGAGAGTTGGCCTCAGAATCAAGGAGACTTGTGTTCAAATCCTGCCTCAGACACATCCTGGCCGGGTGACCCTTGAGCAGGTCACTGAAACTCTCAGGGTCAAGCACATGGCCCGCAACACTCCCAAGTGTAGCATGAATCAGATTAAAATGTAATTAAGAAATATGTAACAAAATAAATAAAAATGAAATAAAACATAGATACCATATTTAAAACTAAGTCAATAAGTAGCCTGTAGGGATCCTTCAGTACAGATTAGTGTCTCTGATTTCTATTTGAATTTGATGCCACTGCTCTAGACAACTAAGACTCTAAGTTTCAGAGAAGATTGCTGACCAGCAGAGACAGAAAGATCTTCCTTAACCAATTAAGTCACATGTACAATCCCTATTCCTATTTATTCTTGATATATAAGTGGTAAACTTTTAACACTAAAAAATGGCATAGAACATTAATTTACAAAGTTAGTTCTCTGTTATTCTCCTCAATTTTAAAAATGAACTACAATTTAAAAAAAAGAAAAACTTAAGCATACAAGCAACACTACTAACAAACAAGCCAAAACTTCTACACATACACGTAAAATGTCTGGTTTTAAGATTGACATGACTATTTGTGGTTATCACTTTGAATTTTCTTTCTAATTGAGGTAACTGGTGTTTTCTATAATTCCTTGTAACCAACCATATAAATTTAAACATAAATAGCAGCATTTATGGAGTAGACATCGGCTGCAGTATACAAACATATTAAAACAACGATTTCATTTAAGTTCCAGACCTGCCACCCTGGCCTCACAAAATCTAATAAAGGGAGCTAACAATAAATACTGCATTCTGCAATATGCAGTTGTCCATATATACCTCTTGCAGATTAATAAATGAAAAAAAATTCATTATAAATCAGTTTTTTTCTAAGTAACCCAAAAAATTAAAAAAAAATTTTTTTTGTCATTTCCCCCTCAGTTATAAGCAAATATGTTAGAATTTATTTTTTGATCAGATATTATGTCTCTGGGAAATACATGATAATCAGTCTATACTGAAATAGCACCACTAAAATATTTGATGTTCTTTTCTCTTAAATACCTGAGAAACTGTTTTATTATAGTTAACTAAAATTCATATAACTGAATCACAAAACTCAGAAAAATAATCAATAACCAAAAGAAGATGTCTACAACTAGCAGAGGCTATTTTTCTAGGATAATGACATAAAGAATACATTACTGAAGTAGATGAAACCCAGAGTTAAGTTATTTTGGTGTCTTAAAAAAATTTACTGTCAGGACAGCTAGGTGGCTCAGTGGATAGAGCACTTGCCCTGGAGTCAGGAGGTTCTGAGTTTAAATATGGCCTCAGACACATATCACTCACTAGCTGTGTGACCTTGGGCAAGTTACTTAACCCCAATTGCCTCACCAAAAAAAAAAAAAAACCCAAAAAAAAACCCCCAAACCAAAACAAAAAACCAAAAACACAGATAAAGAACTTCTTGGAGCAGCTAGGTGGTGCAGTAGATAGAACTCTGGCCTTGGAGTCAGGAGGACCTGAGTCCAAATCCAGCCTCAGACACCTGACGTGTACTAGCGGTGTGACCCTGGACAAGCCACTTAACCCCAAGATAAAATAAAATAAAATAAAATAAACACTGGTTCAACACGTGGAGGAAGATCATTCTAAATATTAAAAAAAAAAATTTACTGTCTACTAAGGTTCTATTCCAATGCATCATTATGAGGCGGAAATGAACTTAGGTTCTCAAAAGGTTATTTGTTCTAGCCAAGTACAAGTCATCATGTTCATCAACATGAAAAGGTTTCAAGAATGGGTCACTTAGAGAATATATATCTGTAACCAGCATAAGTAAGCACAAAGTACATTAATAAAGGGCTGGCCATCAGGGGATGACTCTTTCTGGCTACAGCAACTTGTTTCACTATCCACTAAAATGTGGAAGATGCACAATTTGCATCAAGTAGGAATACTCACAAAGGCGAAGTTATAGACTTGCAAAATACCAGTGGCATTAAAAAAAAAGTTCCTTAAGTGCATCTCAGATTAAAAATGATTGGTCAGAAAGGTGTTTTCTCTTTAGCAAATACTAGTGATTTCAAGGTAGAAACAAACAATCACAGGATAATTCAGTTTAGCCAGATATGATGTAATGTACCAAACATATTATCAACATTTGCTGTGAATGGAATAAGTTGTAGACTTGTCAGGTAAGGTTTTAAAATAAATTTATAAAAATATCAGACCTAGAGAAACCAAAAAGTACCTAACAATATATTCGTATCCTCGCTGGTAGGAGCCTCTTTCAAAACTTGCTGCTGAAAGAGGTACAATCTGTTCTGATCTGACTAGTTTCAACGTCTCATAAAAAGTTGTTGTATCCCTTTTTTTGGCTGATAACAATAGTTGTCCCAGTCTCACACTCCATGTTGTTGACTTTCCATCTGAAAAATAAATTAAGAAAAAAGTAATTTCATATCATGTCACAGCAGGTGGTGTACAATTAACTGTCTCATTTGGCAAAGTGCTTAGTAAAAATCCTTAGCTCAATTCATCTAAAGTTGTTTTTAAAATGAGTACTTCATTCTACTTTACAGTATGTAAATGGAAAAAAGACAGTAGTACAGATGGAAAGACTAAAGTATAAACACTGCCTGGCTACTTCTACAGCCAGAATTTTCTAAGTGTATTAAAACTGCTTGTCTTTCAATCTATTTTTACCTGCTGCCAAATAGTTTTCCACTAAATCCCACTGTGACAGTTTCCAAGCTGCCTCCACTCTGTAAGTGTTTAATTCATCTGTCCATTCAGACCTATTAGGAAAAAAAAAACCTCAATCATTCTATTTAAGCTCTAAGTGGAGATTTTGAAAAGATTCAAGAACAAAGTGTTTTGCTACTAAAGGTCCAGAAATAATTTAGTAAGTTCTAAATTTTTCTTTACTCCTGAGCAAATTTCCCCCCCATTGGTCATTTCTGTAGTTCTATTAGTCTATGTTCTAAAAACAAATTCTAGTTCCAGGAATATATATTAAGTTGTCATTATGACTGGTTAGTTGCTTGTTTTACATAAAAAGACAAAATCAATTATTGATCAATCAATAAATATTTATTAAATACCTACTAATATATTCTAGCCACTGTCCTAGGTGCTAGGGATACAAATACAAAAGTGATATCGTCCCTATCTTGAATAAGTCTATTAGGAAAGAGATAAAAGTAAAGGGATACATGGTAAGTGGTAGTAGCAAAATTGTGTAGATTTTTTTGTTAAAGAAGCAATTACTTGATTTGCAGACAGGGATTAAAAAAGAGTAAAGGCAACATCAGCTTGAAAAGTAGGAAGAAGCTCACGAGGTCAGTCACATTAAAAAATGTAAAAATAGATCACCCTAAAGCTTTACTAAGTCCTTCTGACATATTCTGTTACTTTAAGGTTGCCAAGTCTGCCTTATAAAAGCCAGCTCTTTCTTTCAAAGGCACTATAGCTACAATTTTGATACTAGGTATACAGGAGGGCCTTGGATTATAATCAACCAGCAAGGTTTTCCCAAGGCATGTATAAAAGAGAACAGTAACAAACTAAAGTAGCTAGTTACTTATGTTTTTTCTATTATTATTAAAGTAATACTACATATATCCATTCATCTCTTCAAATGTCTAAATATAAATATGACATATAGTTTATAGCAAGGTTTAAAGAAATATGCTAGGTACAAAATAAATATTTTTAACCAATAAAATTCCTTTGTCTTTTCTCACTTTTGGTAACAAACTAGGTCTTCATGATTATATAAAAATGTACTACCATCAGCTTCATTTGCTACATGTGCATATTATTAAAAAATAATTTATTTGCTTCCTTTGAACTAATAATAATTAGTTCCAGAGTCATATTCATGTTTACTACTTCCCTGTCTCTTTTTGGAAGGGGAAACAAGTTTTCTCATGATATTGGCTCTATTACACACTGCTTGGCATTTAAGATGGAGGAGAGATATTATGCAGGTTAACTAGACAGAAGACTGCAATAGCAGAGATGTTTCCCGTCTAATTTTTTCTTACTCAGGAGGTTACTCTGGAAATCACACTCTGATATCATTCATTCATGTTTATTCTGCTGCAAAAACTGTCCCTCAGCTTACTTTTTCAAAGAGATTTGCCCTTTGAACTGTACTTTCTACAGAAAAAAATAACTGGCTATGTAGAAGTTTCTTCAAAGTTGTCTACTGACAATATGCTAGAAATCAGGTCCAAGCACTCTTTTTTTATCACCATCACTTTTTAAGTAATATGCTTTAAATGCAAAATGTTCTTGGAAATTTGCTACCAGAAGCTTTAAATGGCATAATACAAAGATCACTAGACTTCTAGGTTCAAGTCATAAAACTCAATCTCCTCAAGCCTCAGCTGCCTCATCTATAAACTGGGATTCATAATTTATAAGTGAATATTCTCTTAGAGTTACTGTGAGCTAAGTGTTCTGTAAACTGTATCAGTAATATCTAAGATATTATTATTAATTCACAGGACACAGATCTATTTAATGATGATAGTGGTTACTACCTGGGTGGGGGGGTCTTTCCAAATGAACTACAGATAATTTAGGTATTAGACCAAAAAGCACCAAAAGACTAATAACAGCTCTGCACATAGCAGTCATTTCCTTACAATGAATAGCATGTAACTCTTCAAACAAGAGGTTAAGTCAGAAGCTAGGTTGTGAGGATCAAATAAGATAATGTGTATAAAGTACTTTGCTAACCTTCAAACACCATGTAAATATAAACTATTATTATGAAGTAGAATAAAATGTCTTTTTTAGAAAAATGCTACACTGACTAGTACAAGCCCTACATATTTCATGAGTTTAGAAGCGAGTTTATTTCCTGAAATTACTTGCTATATTCCTAGTTAAAGAAGACAACTAAGGAAAATTATTCCTTTAAAAAATATTACCTGTTAGCATGCACGCCATTCACCTGAGTGATTACAGTGGACAACTGACCAAGACCTAACATGGACTTCACCACACCATGATAATGAATGATCTATAAATTGAAAAATATTTAAATATTAATGCAGAGTTACATCAAGTGAATGAAATTGAAAAATATTTAAAATATCAGTGCAATTATAGTTATAATCAAGTGAACACTAAATTGCTTAAACTATAATGTAACAAAAAATATCATCCACCATTCTATGATTGTTATTTTTTGTTTAACAACTGGTTGATTTAGCAAGATAATAAAGTAATCAATCAATAAGCATTTATTAAGTGCCAACTATGTGTCAGGCATTGTGCTAAATACAAGGGATATAGAGATAAAAACCAGGGAGAGACACATAGATCTGGGAATCATTTTCATGGAGATGAAATGATCATTTAACCCATGAAAGGTGATGAGATCATCAAGTGAGAGAGCATAAAGAGAAAGGAGAAGAAGGCCTGAGACAGAGACTTTGGAAGCAACCCATTTTTAGTGGGTGTGGCATCTCTTAGCAGAGGAGACTGAGAAAAAAAGTCAGTTAGGAAGAGAACCCAAATTAAGGAGTTATGAAATCCTGGAAAGGATGATCAACAGTAACAAATGCTGCAAAAGTTAAGAGAATAAGCATTGCGATAAGGCCATTAGATATGGCAATTAAGAGATTACTGATAACTTTGGAGAGAGAAATTTAAGTTAATGAGGTGGTAAGTCAGAGAATAGAAGATTTAGGAGAGAGTGTGGGAAGTATAAGTGAATATACTCAGTTCTACTAAGTACAGACAGCTTTTTTCAAGGAGTTTAGAGAACGGGAGGAGAGATATGATCACAACTGACCCACATCTTTCTTTCCATGCTGGGTTACTCTAGTCCATGTAGAAATCCTCCAAATGGGTCTATCCCAGTGTATGTGTATGTTTATTTACGCATACAATTCATATATTATAATTGTTGTATGCATGTACATACTTACATATACACAGAAATGTACATATGACACATGACTTTAAAAGCCAAAGTCTATCAAACATTAAAATTTTGATATAGAGATCAGCTTTCAAAGTACTTTTATGCATATCATGTTATTTGATCTTCATACCAACTCAATTCAGTAATCACCATAGAAATAAAAAATATATGTGTATATGTATATATATACACATATATATGTATATATGAGTCCATATAGTAATGTAGCACAACCCCTTCTAGCCAATTGTACAAATAAGAAAACTGAGATTCCATGATTAACCATGAACTAGGATTATAACCCAGGAATCCAAGTTCCTAATTCAGTGTTCTTACCACTGCAATGTTCTACAACTTTCATCTTACCTGATCAGGTTCTAGTTGAATGGCCCTATCATAACAGGCTGTGGCATCCCGCAGTAAGCCAATGCTTTCGTGTTCGAGGATCTGCTCTTTCAGAGATGGTTCTGCTTTCCGAATTGCACTTACTCCAGCAACCCCATCTGGTTCATGCATTGCAGCATATAATTTCTATGTTCAAACATTTTAAAAATATCAAAATTATAAATACAAAGAAAAGGGTCAATTAATATTTTTTTCTCAATTAAAAAAGATATGAGTGAAAGTAGAATTATTGTTCACATATAACATTTTGGTACTCTTTCTTATCTGGTATTACATTGCCAAAACACTGAATTAATGTACATTCAGAGATGCTCATCTATAGCAAAATAAGAGATGTTCATAAAAAATGAGTTTGAGTAATTACAACATCCTGAAATCCTTTCTAAATCAGATAAATAGGAAATTATGTTAAACCAATTTTTTCATCTTTTTTGGCATAGGAACTGTTAAACATATTCATCATAATGTTAGTATCTCAATATTTTATTTTCAAACCTGTAGAAATCCAAGATGCTCTTGAATATTTTGTTTTTTTTCTGTAATGAATGATTCAAAGTGCATCACCGCTCTTGTGTATGCTTTAGATCGAAAGGAAGCTACTGCTAGTGTGTCCTGAGGTATAAGATCAAGAAAACGTGCCACGCTTTGATAGTTTTCATGGTCCACAGTAGATGCTATATTAAAAAAAGACAATGTAGTAATTAAAAACTGACAAGATACAATTAATAAATTTATGTTTAAGTAACCAAAGTTCAATCTGTCTTCTTAAATTAATCTACATACTTTAAGTGCATATAATTGTTATAGAAATGCCTACAGGGCAATATTCTGGAGGAAATGAAAAGACTATCAGACTAGGAATCTGAAAAATTGGATTCTAGTTCTAGTTCTATAGGTACTAGTTTTGTGACCTTAAGCAAAACACTTTTCCTCTCTTAAGTCTCAATTTCTTCATCTGTAAGTATTTTGTGCTCAACTCCAGTCTTTAAGAGGGAAGGTACTGTGTCTGTATTTTCCCTAGCACTAACAGGTATACAATAAGCACTTATTAAATATTTGATGAATTGGCAGAATTTTCACTGGATCTGCCAAGTGTACTTCACAGGGTAACTATAAGCATCCAATGAGATAATAAATTCATAAATTTCTAGCAGAGAGATCTCAAAAGCCATCAAATGTAATCCTCCTCATTTTACAGATGAGGAAACAGAGGCTCTAGGCACTTAAGTGACCTGCCCAAGGTTACACAGTAGAAAGTCAGAATTTGAATTCAAGTCCTCAGATTCCAAAGTCATTTCTCCTCCTACTACACCACACTGCTGCCCAGATCACTTATGTAAAAGTAGATTTAAAACTATAAAGAGTTACACAAATATAAAATATTACTCAAAAAAAAAAAAAGCACAAGCCTCTGGGCTTGAAATGTAAAACTTAGCTAATAATATTGGCAAATGAAAGAATAATGGGGATGTATCTAATTCCTAAACATTATTTCATATTATACTATCACCCATAAAGAAAAAGGATAGTTACATTTTCATACTGTGTGAGGAAGATGATTGGGGACAAATCCCTGCTATTCCATCTGCTTGCTGCAGAAATGTTGACCATGTTTTGAAGACAACAACTATTTATTGATTCTGCTGGGATACAATTTCCCTCACTCGTGTCCCTAGGTAATAGTTGGCAAGGCTGCAGATATTATTTTTGGATTCTGATAGGGAATTAAATTAAATTAAAAATTAAAAGAATAATGTTTGCACAGAAAACTACCATTTGTAGGAGGTACAAAAAAAAGAATAGTCAGTTAAAAAAATACTTGAAAGCCTTCAGGATGATCTGTACTATGTCAGGCAGTAATAGGAACATACAAAACAAATAAAATACAGCCCCTACTTAGATATGGAATTGCAAAAGTTACAATCTAGGGGGAAAAACCCACTTGAAATAATTTATAAATATTATGCCACAAATCATTCTATTAAAAATAATGCAGATATAAATTATAGTAGGGTTTTGTTGGGCCAGAGATGGATAAACCCCTGCAGTCAGTAAAGGTACAGCAAAGGTATTATCAGACTTGGGCACAGGTAATTCAGAAAAATACGCTAAAAGAAAATATTCGAAAATGTTTCAGTGACTGAGAAATACGGACACAGTGCAGCCTGACTCGTGATCTGTGATGCATCAATGTAGGCATTCCCTGCAAAGGTACAGATTACAAATGCCCTATGTAATACATCTGTGGCCTCCAGTAAATTCACTGTGGGGGCTGTCAAATGTGTGATGGCTTTACTGGAGTTCTCCTGACCCAGTAGAAGAGGGATATCATCCAAGGGTTACTCTGTGTTTTGATCATGAAAGAGTTCCTTTTTTTTTCCATATGCTTCTTCAATGATACCTTTTATACCACTTCTTTGTTAATTCTTGTTTGAATGTGCTGCAACCTTCTCAGGCCCAACATGTAACTCTCCGCTGCCCTCTGAGTGATCTTTAACTCAATTTCTCAGATAACTGCAGCCATATAAATCACCAGAAGAAAATCTGTATTATTAAAAAGATGGGCCTTTGTTTCAGGGAGAAGCTTGGGATCATTTAAAGAACTCTGAAATTTCCCAAAAGCAAAGCAACCCACATTTCTTCTCCCCTGCCCATTTAATTCACTGTCCATGTTCAGCATCTGTATTTGTGTGTGTTATTATTCATTAAACACACATATAATCTCTAAAGGCTGTCCATCCAGATATATAGTCTCATCTGGATAATTTTGTTGTTGTTGAGTAATTTTATTTGTGTCCAACTCTTTGTGACTACTTTTTGGGGGGCTTTCCAGGCAGAGATACTGGAGGGGTTTGCCACTTCCTTCTCCAGCTCATTTTACAGATGAGGAAAGTGAAACAAACAGGGTTAAGTGACTTGTCCAGGGTCACACTGCTAGTAAGTATATGAGGCCAGATTTGAACTCAGGAAGATGGCTATCTGACTTCAGGCTCTATCTACTGTACCACCTAGCTGCCCAATCTGGACAACAGTCATTCTTTATCCTTAATTTTTACTTATGTGGAAGGTTAGGCCAAACTATTCAGAATCACTGTTTTTCTCATTTGCTTTCCAGAAATGTTTTGGGGCCTTGACACAGTCAACAAAATGTCACCCACAAACAGGAATTTCTGAAAGGTATGTCCATTTCTAAAAAAATCTCACTTGGATTTTTCTCTGGATCAGCTCTACTATATTGGTGAATACCTTTGCTGAGTAAATGTCTTTCATGTCTTGTTTGAAACATTAATGATCAGAGACTGACCAAACGAGGTTATTGTTGTCTTTCAGGGAATCTTGAAAAATTCTAACAAACAATAAAAACAGTTGGATTTTGTATTATCTACAGCTAAGAGTCAATTAGATAAAGGTAAAGATGCAATCTACTATAGAACATTGCTTACAAAAGCTGCCTGTTCCCTTACAATACTCCCATTAAGATGTCTTTCATGTGTGTTTAGGTAATCTCATAAAAATTTGGTATTAATGGGAAAGTTGGCATGTTGGTAGATAGTAACTGACGCTCCTGGTCACCTTTTTTGGTAATAATAAGGTCTGAGATTTCTTCCAAGCCTCTGGTATCTTCCTCTTCTTTAGAAATGTTAAGAATTTATCCTTCCATAGCCTCAAAATTTTGCCACTTTAAACATGGACCTCCCTCTGCAAATAACTTGGTGTAGGCTAGCTGCTTTTCTTACCTCTGTTTTCAATGCTATTTTCATGTCCTATTACTATAGCAACACCTGGGTCAGAGGAGTTATAGCCCAAATGGGGAAGCTTCATTATTTCTGATAGTGAAGAGATTTTTTTTTTTTTGGCTAGGCCATGGGGTTAAGTGACTTGCCCAGGGTCACACAGCTAGAAAGTGTTATGTGTCTGAGGCCGGATTTGAACTCATTAGGTCCTCCTGAATCCAGGGCCAGTGCTCTATCCACTGCACCACCTAGCTGCCCCATCTGATAATAAAGAGATTTTGTTATAAAAATCTTCCCAGGACTATTCCATTTTTATCTGTTTACCATCATGCTTTCAATTTCATTTTGAATACCTTTGGGCTGATTTTGCTTAGTTTGATGGCTTAAGTTTTCTTTAAATTGGTCTCTAATCTCCAGTACTTATTGCTTATTATTATTGTTGTTGTTGTTTATAATCCTCCACCAACTTTCTCTAAGGTTTTTAAAAAAAAAGTTATAAAAATCAGTGCTGCCATTGGCTACCATTTTCTCACCCTGGCATGTGAGTAAAGTATTTGCTGAATAAGGTGGTTTTTAGGTTCCTTTGGTCTCCTCATCATAGCAACTGATTTACGATGATTTAGTTTTTATATGAAACTGATGTAACTATTGATGTCTTTTCTTCCAACCTTTTCCCATTTTAGGAAATAAAGAACAGGTAATACAAAGTAATGTTTTGAGTAAAGAGGTGATTAAAAAAAATTGTATTTGAGGAAAGTTATTTTGGCTGCGGTGTGTAGGAAGAATAGGTATAGAGGATAAAACAGTGGTGGACATCAGAACAATTATAAAACAGGCAAATAGAAAATAATTACTCACCCTTTGGCTCTACTTTCTCTCTGTTTGATTTGCTAGACTGAATTTCTGCAGCATTAAGTGCTTGAAATTTGTGCCTAGCCCACTGTGTGAGATGATCAATCATGGAAAACACAGTCTGTGTACTGAGTTGACTCAAATCAGATGCACTATCTTGTAGTCTTATACTATTTTGATCATCATGCTTTAGAACTGCCATAATCTCTGCATACACCTGCAAAGAAAATATTTTACAGATAAATTTAGGTTTCTAAAATGAACAAGACAGTGTGCTGGGTGCTAAAAGAGCAAAAGTGAAAAATGCCCCAGTTGCTGCTCTAAAAAGGGCTTAAGGGATGATGTATGCACATAAATAACACACTGGGGTTTACTATGATAAAAGTAAAGAAAAGATCCAAACAAAGTGGTATGAGAAAATCTGAGGAGTAATAAAAACAAAACAAACAATTTCAGCTGGGAGGATTAGGGAAGGATTCATAGACACAGTGGTGCCTAAGCTGAGTAATAAAGAAATAAAAAAAGAATTCAATAGACAAGTGTAGAGGGTATATTTTTTGGTCATGGTAATATCTTGCCTAAATACACAGAACCAGAAAGAGGATGAGATCAGCAAACCTCTATAGTTTAGTTTATCTTAAATACAGAGGGTATGAAGGGAAGGAATTTGAATTATACATAAAAAGTAGTTGAGTCAGATTGCAAAATATTTTAAATCCCAGGGTAAGGAGTTTTTATTTTATTTTGTACGCCCATGGTCTCTAAATGTCTTTGCTCATACAACTTTGTCAACAAAAAGTTTTTGGGCACACACTGTAATATCAATCACTCAACAAGTATTTTTTATTAATGTGTATAATCACACACATATATGAAAATCCAAAGAATTAAAGTTGAGAGTCACTCAAAGGTCAGTTAGCCTACCACATATTACCAATGTAAAACTGTGCCCAGAGAAGTGACATAATAAATATCATTAGAGAAATTTACGACCTTAAAAGAAGAGAGTCCACTCCCATATCAGGGGTTTGTCATAATCAATAGAAATCATGTGCTCCAGTGGTATCCATTCAGTATTGAGAGACCTAGAGAGAACTCCTCAGCACTTTAGGTGGAACCCTTGTGGAAGATTTATGGGAGAACATTGACAAGAGTTATACAAGTGGAAAGGGTTGCTGTTTGCATTGCTGGAGTAAGTATCCATATTGATGAGATCATAGATCTATCCAAGAATCAAACAAAATTCTCCAATGTGCCATGCTGTATAGCTGTGATTTATAAAATACCCCCGTCTAGGATGTGGGAAAATAGGTAAATTAATACACTGTCAGTGGAGCTGTGAACTAGAATTTGGAATCATCCCCCAAAAGCTAACAGTGCATATCTGTTGACTACCACAGCTACAAGGCCTGTATCCTACAGAGATCAAAGAAAAAAAGGAAAGGACCCATATGTACAAAAATATTTATAGAACCTCTTTTTTTTGGAGGAAAAGAATTGAAAAATGAGGAGTTGCCCAACAAATGGCGAATTGCTAAACAATTTATGGCATATGAATATGATAGAATACTATTGTGTTTGTAAGAAATTATGAAGGGGATGGTTTCAGAAAAACCTGCAAAGACTTGTACAAATTGGTACAAAGTTAGCAGAGCCAAAGAACAATTTATATCATATAGTAACAACAGTATTGTAAAGATAATCAATTGTGAAAGCCTTAGTAACTCTAATCATCATAGTGCTCCACCACAATTCCTAAGGAGTCATGAAGAAAAATGCCATCCATCTCCAAAATAAAGCATATTTTTTCTCTTTTTTTTTTGTTTTTGTTGGGGCGGGACAGGGTCAGGGGAAAACATGGCTATTGTGGTCATTTGTTTTGTATGACTGTATTTGTAATGGGTTTTGTATTTCTTGACTTCTTAATGGGTAGGGGAAGAGGTGGGGAAAGAAAAGAATTTGGTGCTGAAAATAAAATAAAATTGAATTGGAAAAAACCCTAATGACTCAAATAAAATAAAGCATTCCCATAGAGAAAAAAATAAAAACTATAAATAATCCAAAGGAAAATAGAAAGCCCAATGGCAGGCATATATAAGCTGCAATGTATTACCAATGATGAGTCATTAGAGAATATAGGCACAAATGTATGACTTTAAAAGTAAGTATCAAAATTTACATAGCAAAAATGAGAAATAACAGGTGTATCGCCTTAGTACTACATTAGAACATGAAACTATAAGGAGAAAAAAAATAGAAGAAAGGATTTAGCATTCTGAGTAGATCCCCTATGGTGCATTTATCAAAAGACATAGGAATCACACAGGATGAAAAACACACACACACACACACACACACACACACACACACACACACACACAGAATGAGGCAAAGAAGGGCTACAATAAATATGGAAGTGTGAAGCCCTAGAACTAACAAAACATTGAAGTTATCCTTCATATACATGCTATATATTCTAAATGAATTATTATTGAATCTATGACCAAAAACTATAGAGGATCTTACAAAAGATGGAAGAAAAAGCATCTCCAAAATTTACACTGAATGAAATGCAAATAAAGTAACTTAGAATACTTTGTGTTAAAAATCTAAGAAAGAATATTTCAATTTGGTTATTACACCTCCTGAGCTGATGACTTCTAAACATATGAAAAGTGATGAAAAGGCCAAATGAGGTTTCAGTGGTATAAGTTTGTTCCACACCTCCACTGTCCCCAACTGATTACCTCCAAAAATGTTATCAAGGTACACAATGGGAGGCCCTTTCTTTTTATGGGTTGCCAAGCAACACAATGACTCTTCGGGCATTAATGAAGTCTAAGTCAATGATATTTGACAGAAATATCTTTATTCAATGTATACAAAGCAAAAAGATTTTTAAAAACTGACAAGTACATTGTTAATAGCCTGTGTATATTACTTAGAAATATCAAACATCTAGTACTTCAAATTTTATCAGCAGGTGGTATAAATTAAGACTCAACTAACAAATGCCTTTTTTACAAGAGAAAGGTGTCAAAAGAGCCAAAATGGGTACAGACCTTTAATAAATAAAACAATATTTTGAATCAGCTCTAACTCTATCCTATTAAGTAGCAAGACGCCCATCTTTTAGCTAAGCTCATAGCCTGCCTTCAGAAGCTTACATTTACAAAGATAAAGCATTTCCAGTTTCTATTTCTCTTCTACTTTGTATTATTTCATTGGACCTTCTCAGTCTTCTCTAGAAATGTCTTAAATAACTAAATTTAGCTGACCAAATTGAATCTGACTTTATTATAAAGATTAGGTTATTATTTTAATCAGCAACAACCATTCACATTTATTTAGTAGTCTGTTTTACAAATTACTTTTTTCACCACAATCTTTTTTTCCTTATTTTAGTTTTCAACATTCATTTCCACAAGATTTTGAGTTCCAAATTTTCTCCCCATCTCACCCCTCCATCACCCCAAGACAGCATGCATTCTGAATACCCCTTCCCCTAATCTGCCCTCCTTTCTATCTCCACCCCCCCCCCTTATCCCTTTCCCTTTCTATTCTCCTGTAGGGCAGGATAGATTTCTATACCCCATTGCCTGTATATCTTATTTCCAAGTTGCACGTAAAACAATTTTTAACATTTGTTTTTAAAGTTTTGGGTTCCAGATTCTCTCCCTTCCTCCCTCCCCACCTACCCTCATTGAGATGGCAAGCAACTCAATACAGGTTATACACATGTAGTCATGCAAAACACTTCCACAGTAGTCATGTTGTGAAAAACTAACTATATTTCCCTTCATCCTATCCCATTTATTCTATTCTCTCTTTTGATCCTGTCCCTACTCAGAAGTGTTTGCTTCTGATTAATCCTTCCCCCAATCTGCCCTCCCTTCTATCACCCCCCCTTATCCCCTCCCCTCTATTTTCTTGTAGGGTAAGACAGATTTCCATACCCAATTGAGTGTGTATGTTATTCCCTCCTTAAGCCAAATCCGATGAGAATAAGATTCACTCATTCTCTCTCACCTTCCCCTATTTCCCCTCCACTGTAATAGCTTTTTCTTCTGTTTTTTTGTGAGATAATTTACCCCATTCTACCTCTTCCTTTCTCCTTCTCCCAGTATAATCCTCTCTAACCCCTTAATTTTATTCTCCAGATATCACCCCTTCATCTTCAATTCACCCTGTGCCCTCTATCTATCTATCTACACATATTTTTTTCCCTCCAACTACCCTAATACTGACAAAGATCTCATGAGTTATAAATATCATCTTTCCATGTAGGAATGTAAACAGTTCAACTTTAATAAGTCCCTTATGATTTCTCTTGCCTGTTTACCTTTTCATGTTCCTCTTGAGTCTTGTAGGTGAAAGTCAAATTTTTATTCAGCTCTGGTCTTTTCATCAAGAATTGGAAGTCCTCTATTTCACTGAATGTCTATTTTTTCCCCTAATGTATTATACTCAGTTTTGCTGGGTGGGTGATTCTTGGTTGTAATCCTATCTCTTTTGCCCTCCGGAACATCATATTCCAAACCCTCTGGTCCCTTAATGTAGAAGCTGCTAAATCGTGTGTTATCCTGATTGTGTTTCCACAATACTAGAATTGTTTCTTTCTGGCTGCTTGCAATATTTTCTCCTTGACCTGGGAACTCTGGAATTTGGCTATAATATTCCTGGGAGTTTTCCTTTGGGGATCTCTTTCAGGCGGTGATGGGTGGATTCTTTCAATTTCTATTTTGCCCTCTGGTTCTAAAATATCAGAGCAGTTTTCCTTGATCATTTCTTGAAAGATGATGTCTAGGCTCTTTTTTTGATCATGGCTTTCAGATAGTCCAATAATTTTTAAATTCTCTCTCCTGGATCTATTTTCCAGGTCAGTTGTTTTTCCAGTGAGATATTTCACATTGTTTTCTAACTTTTTCATTCTTTTGGATTTGTTTTGCAGTGTCTTGATTTCTCATAAAGTCATTAAATTCCATTTGCTCCATTCTAATTTTTAAGGAAGTATTTTCTTCAGTGAGCTTTTGGATTTCCTTTTTCCATTTGGCTAATTCTGCTTTTGGAGACATTCTTCTCCTCACTGGCTTTTTGGACTCCTTTTGCCATTTGGGTCAGTCTATTTTTTAAGGTGTTATTTTCTTCAGTATTTTTTTGGGTCTCCTTTAGCAAGCTGTTGACTTGTTTTTCATGATTTTCTTGCATCATTCTCATTTCTCTTCTCAGTTTTTCCTCTACTTCTTTTATTTGCTTCTCAAAATCCCTTCTGAGCTCTTCCATAGCCTGGGACTGAGTCATATTTTTCTTGGAGGCTTTGGATGTAGGAGCTTTGACTTAGTTGTCTTCTGGTGGAATGTTTTGATCTTCTTTGTCACCAAAGTAAGATTCTATGGTCTGACTTTTTTTGTGCTTTCTGCTCATGATCCCAGCCAATATTTGACTTTTAAACTCTTTGTTAAGGTAGGGGTCTGCTTCCAGTGTGGAGAATGTACTATCCCAAGCTTCAGGGGTTTTGTGCAGCTGTTTTCAGAGATACTTCTGGGGACCTATAAATTTTCAGTTCTTCCAAGGTGGTATGATCAAAGGCGAGGTGTTTACTCCTTTCCTGGCCTGTGCTCTGACCTATGAGAGACCACAAGCACTCTTTTCTGCCTTGAAACTGTGAGGAGGATTTCCTCTCCACTGCCACCACAAGGCCCACCATGCCAATGCTCCTCCTCACCCAAAGATCGCCACCCAGAATTGTGACCCAGATCCAAGTACGGGCAAAGCAAGAGAATCTTGCCTCAGCACTAGCGAAGAGATCCCTGCAATGCCCCTCTGATCAGCCACTTGATCCTCCCTCTGTCTGTGGGCTGAGAGCTCTGGAAGCAGCTGCCACCCTGGGATTGCACCAGGACTGGGGCCAGATCGAGCTCCTCTCTCACTGCAGTCCAACAGACCTTTCCTACTGACCTTCTAAGTTGTCTTTGGCGTTTGTGGGTTGAGAAGTCTGGAAACTGCCATGGCTGCCCATGATTCAGTCCCCTGCAGCCTGCTCCAGGTTCCCTGAGGCCTGGTCTTTGCCTGTGCACCCACGCTGAACTGTGCTTCTCTCACAGCCCAGCACAACAGACCTTTCCAATCAACTATCCAGGTTGTCTTTGGCTGGAAATTTGTTTCACTCTGTCTTTTTGTGGGTTCTGCTGCTCTAGAATTTGTTTAGAGTCATTTTTTACAGGTATTTGGAGGGGTTTGGAGGACAGCTCAAGCAAGTCACTGCTTTTACTTTGCCATTTTGACTTCTTTCACAACAATCTTAAGAGGTAGGCTGTACATATACTATCATTCCCATTTTATAGATGGGAAATTGAGACTCAGTGAGGTTGAGTAAACAGGGAAACCTGGATTCAAACCAAGGTCTCCTGACTTAATTCGCACCCTTTCTATCACTTGAACAAGTATCTACCATGAAGTGCCCAAACAACCTCTAAACAATTGAATGAGTACTTATTATGTACGCAGAATTGTATTAGATGCTATGAGGAATACATGGCATGGGGCCCTTGCAAAATCTGAATGAGATAAAAGGCTGGCATACAAGAAAATGAGAACACAATATAATCCCTACTCATCTATATGATACTGACTAGAAATGACAGAGAAGGAAGAGATGCTCATGGGGCAGAACAATCAGGGAAGGATTCACTGAGGAGACTGACCAATGAATCAGGAATTAAAGATATAGAGAACATTCCAATTCAGAGGAAAAACAAGCAAAGCAACAGAGACAAGAAGGGTCATGGTGTACGTAGGGGAGACAATGAGGCTAGCCTGACTAAAGCTGAGCATGTGCTATTCAACAGTAGGAATGAAAGCTGTCAGGGTGACTTTATAACCAATTCAGCATGAAAAATGAAAAAGACTCCTCTGCAGGGATGGTAACATAACACAACCAGAGACTTAGAAAGAATAGTCCAATAGGAAAGGAGGCCTTTTATTATTTGGGAGGAGAAAGAATGGAGAAAAGGAGACAAATTCTTGCAATAAAACAGTGAAGGAACTAAGATGGAATTGAGTATAGTAAATAAAAAAACTTGAAAATATAGAGAATGAAGAATTTATTAAAAATCAAAGGTACCATTTCAAAGGTAGGGTCCATAGATGTGGAACACAAGACTACATAATATATAACATACAATAATCAGACTTTTTAATGTTAATTTGTTTTGCTAATTTTTTTATTCTTTTTCATAAGGAATGGCTCTCTGGGATGGGCAAAGAGGAGGGAGAAAAATATGGAAAAATGTAGGTGATGTAAAAGCAAAAGAGCAATAAAAATCTTAAAAAAATATATAATCCCATGACTTCTATACTAGGAGCCTATTTAAAAAGGTAGTATACCTCTAGTAAAAGGAACTTGGAAAGGGGAAACCATTTTGGGGAGAAGGAAAATTAATTCAATTTTGGATATGTGATAGAGGTGACTTTGAGACAGACAAATGGCAAATTTTAAAACAAGGTTTCATCTTTATACGAGATTGATCAGTAAAAGGAAGATTCATTTTTTTAATAACAACTTTTTAATAACAACTATTTATATAGAGCTGTAATGGTTGGAGAGTGCTTTTCTCAAAACTGGGCTAGGGAGTTATTGGAGTCTTTTTGTTGCCATTTAGTAAATAAAGAAATTGAGGCTCTGTGAGTTGAAATGATTTGCCCATTTTCACACAGCTATCATCTGTGTAAAGGCATCAGAATATGAACCTAATTCTTGTGACCTGATGTTCAGAGCTCTCCACTATACAGTACTTCCTACTTGAAAGCAGGTCAATGAAGACATCACTTTTTTTACATTTTATTTAAAAATTTTAAAAAATACCTTTTGCTTTTATAATACTTTCTAAATATATCTCTCACCTCTTCATTAAGCAATATTTTGTAATAAAAAATAAAAAAAACCCAGTTCAACAAAGGTAAATCAATCAACTCTAACAGTATTTGAGTTTATGCAAATTAAAAAAAATATATACACTATATTTATTTCCTGGTGCCAGACCTATTCTGTTTTTTAAAACTGTATGCTTACTGAATTATAGACACAGCTCTGGATAATCATCTACATTTATTTCTATTTTACTTCTCTTAAAAATTAACTGTATTAGGCACAGATTAAAAAAAACAAACTAAATGAAGTCCCTCACCTCTTGCTGATCTTCTTTGGTACATCCCAGCAAAACGTAGACAAGAATATGTGGAAGAAGATAGATGGTCACCTTGAAGTCATGTTTCATCATAATGCCACAGCAGTTAAACACTTTACTAGCCAGGTCATGCCGTACCTGTAAGCCCCAGATAATGAAGATTTTAGTATGCATATTACTTTTAAAAATCTGAAGACACAGGGGAAAATTTATGGACAAATGTATAATAGAAAAATACAAGATCTCAACTCACCCTCCAGACCCACTCCACCACTTTACCTACTTCAAGATGTCTCTCCTGAACGGAAGACAGTCCATGTCCAGGATCATTATTTCATGAGGAGCTCCTAACATACTCATTCCCTCTCCGTTCAACTAATTATCCAGACTGCTCCAGTTCCTCACCAAGAGCCTAACTCTTCTTTCCCTCTTCCACATCCCCTCCTTTCAAGACCCCCTTTATGTTGTCTTGCCCTATTAGATGGGCAGCTAGATGGCACAGTGGATAGAGTTCTGGACCAGACTTAGGAAAACTCATCTTCCCAAGTTCAAATCCAGCCTCAGATACTTAGTAGCTGTGTCACCCTGGGCAAGTCATTTTACTCTGTTTGCCTCGATCTCATCTATAAAATGAGCTGGAGAAAGAAATGGCAAATCACTCTAGAATCTCTGTCAAGAAAACCCCTCCAAAAGGGGTCATGAAGAGTTGGACACGATTGAAAAATGACTCAACAAAATGCTTATTCATCCACGAGATAAAAATAATTTATTTTTATTCTATCCTACATACCAAACCATTATTTCTTTAATTAATAGCAGTGATGGAGATGGTGATAATTGTTATCATTTATATAGTACCTTACAAAGTGTTATATACATCATCTCATTTGATCCTCACAGGATATACTATGCCCATTTTAAAGATTAGGCAGCTGAGGTGAAGAGAGTAAGTAATTTGCCCTAGAAGGCATATATCTGAGCCAGAATTCAAAGCCAGGTCCTTCCTGACTCCAATTAAAGCCTGCTTTCCACTAGACTATGTTGCTTCCCAGTGACATGGAGCAAATCTTGACTATCCAAACCAATGGATATAAATAATGATATAAACTAACCCAATTCCATGGACTTAGCTATTCCATCATTATCTTGAATCACTTCCCTTCACTTATTCCATGTTCAATACAAACCAAACAGTTTTGTTTTTGTAATTATTTTTTGCTTAGGCTAATATTAAAATTAATGTATTCATGAGCACTTGGAAAAGTGAATAAAATGTGCTGTATGAGAGGGACTTTTGCCTAGGATTAAGATTTGCCATAAATAACATACGAGCACATGCAAATGATGGAGAATTGATGTCAAAATCAAATTCCTTATAAGAGACAGTCTATAAAAAAAATCTTTTATTTAATCACACTATTCTCATATTAAATTCTGGAATTAGAAAATTTTTTATATATAAAATTATTATTAAAAGGTTCTAGAACAAGTTGGAGCTAATTTAGTTGTATAAACTTGTACATAGCTAATATTTTCAGCACTTTAAAATTATCAAATTTAATAATCAAACTCAGAACTTTTAAATAATCAAATTTAAAATGAACATTTTTAAAATCTTGAAATATAACTTGATGTTTTTCTCAAATACTTTTCTTTCTTCGTTTCTATTTCCCAACAATCTTCCTGTAAGATTGGTTTCTTTCTTAAGTTACTGTTTCCAGCTTACGTTTGTATTGCTCAATTAGAAAGGAGGTTCCTTAATGAATCTGGTATTGAGGAGTGACTGAACGTTTATCTGCAGAATATACTTCAACAAAATGAAGCACAAGCCATGAGACATACTTTGGTTCTTTGGTTTGTCTCTAAAGGGAAGTCTTTCTATAACATAACATCAAAGTGAAATCTGAACTAGTTACAGCTATTGTGTAAGTTAAACTGTATCACACACTACTTAGATATTTACTCTCCCAACACTCTATGTCCACTTAGATACAGTAATTTACAACTAATCTTAAGTGCTCCAACTATCACATAGTCAGTTGTGTTGGTGCTAACTTGTATCTAGGAAACCAATGATCACTTCAGCTTCTCTAGGTTGTCTTTAATTATAATAGCATCATATTATATTAGACAATCAAAACTACTAGCAATCTTGATTTCAAAGCTGAATGCTAATACCAGCACATACTGCTTTAGAGGGGGACAGCTGAGGTTTCAGGCTGGATGACCATGAAAGGTGCCTATATAATGGAAATAATTTTCTCAAAGGAACTTGACAATGAAGCTAAAATGATTTCGTGTAAGATTTTCATATATTAAATATATAAATTGTTTCCTAGGACAATGCTGAATATCAGTTAAATTTAACAGGTCTGTGAATACCTGTTATAGAACTTTATAATCAAATTTAAATATAAAATCTGCCAAACAAAAATAAACCCTTAGAATTATGGGGTTATCTAGTAACATAAGACTTAACAAGGTTGCCCTCAAGACTACCTACAAACAATCGGCTGATTCAAATACTAGTAGATTGGATCAATATTAAAAAGTGTAAATTCAGGGTGTAGTATTGTGATTTTGCACCTCTAATGCAGAATTACAAGATAATACCCTGGATTGACACTTTGAATACTGGTCTACCCAGTCAAGGAAGGGATGTTTCAACTGATACCAGCATGCCCAGATACAATTTCACTTTTGGCTAAGTGTGTTTGCTGGGTATTTAGTTAGGTTTATTGATGTACATTTCTGCCAGGTCAGATCTCCATACTTTAGCTCAGAATGTTTCTACTTCTATTGTTTCTTTATTCTGTTTCTGCAGTCAATTATGTATATTTCTGTGCTAAAATCCCCACTGCAATTACAGACAATGCCAACACAGAAGGCTTTGCTTCAGAAAACATAATCCCACATTAATGCATGTCTTAAACTAAGCTTCTAGTCTCTTGAAACTCTGGTTTTTTCGCCTTTTAAATGGTTATGTTTTCATGAATAAATTGAATGAATAAATACAGAGCTGCAAAAAACTTAAAGGCAATAGTAACTTTGACCCTGAAATATGAATTCTCTAATACAATCTTATCCATTTTCATCAAGTCAGAAAATCTGAACTTGTATTGCATTTAGATCGAATCAGTCACTAATAAGACATTTTTCTTGGCTTCTGTTGATTTCCTGGCCAGACAGAAGAAATTTAATCCCATGCATAAAAGACATTTGGTCTGTACCTTCAATTTGGACAGAAATATGTTAAAGTTAAAACAAAAACAATCAATGTTCTTCCTAAAATGTGATACCAAAACTAAAAATAATACACCAGGTGTAACCAGATCATATTTCCCTAGCCCTGAATACAATATCTAAAATTTACATTAACTTTTTTAGCCACCATATCATATTTCTGACCAATACTTAATTCGTAATACACTAAAACTCCAGATTTTCAGGACTGCTATTTAGCCACACCTCCTTCTTTCTACGCCTGAGAGGTTGATTTTTTGAACCACTCTGTAATGTGACCGTGTTCCATTTCATCTTATTAGTTTAACTCAATATTCTAACCTACATACAGACTCTACTGTCCAATGTGCTCACTAAATCTTGTAGTTTTGTGTCATCCCTAAGTTTGCCAAGCATGCCATCTATACCTTTATTTAAATAACTCAACAATCAAATTCAGGCCAGATGATAAACTCTGCAAGGCCAGCAAGATGCTTCTCTTAACAATCTCTATTTAACCTGGGTTTTCAATTTCCAGTAACCATTTTTATTCTGACCTTTCCACTTCAAAAATGATTTTTCATGGCAAGGAAAACAGAACCAAAATAAGAATTGAGCAGCTGCACCTTTTTTTCCCATCCATGTAAGCAGTGTTATCCCACCTGTGAGTATTCCTTTTCCCTCAGTCAATAAACATTTATTAAGCACCTGCTAAGCACTAGGGGATACAAGAAAGGCAAAAGCTCCTGCCCTGAGGAGCTCACAATCTAATAGGAGAGACAACATGCAAACAGCCAAGTACAAACAAGATGGATTTACACAGGATAAATAGGAAATAATCAACAGAGGGAAAGCACTAGTATTAAGAAGGATCAGGAAATGCTTCCTGTAGAAGGTAGGATTTTAGGTAGGGAGATGGAGGAAGCCAGGAGACAGAGATGAGGAAGAGAGCATTCCAGACATGGAGGACTACCACAGAAAATGCCCAGAGTCAGGAGAAGGAATTTTGTGTATGAGGAACATCAAGGATGCCAGTGTCACTGAATGGCAGGGCATGTGTGTGTGTGGGGGAGGTGGGGTTAAGGTGATGAAGACCTGCACCAGAGTGGTGGCAGTGTCAGAGGACAGAAGGATATGGTAAAGGTGGAATCAACAGGCCTTGGGAACAGACTGGATATGCTTAAAAAAAAAAAAATCCAAGCATTTTTGTTTCCTTAGAATTTCTTACCAGATTTGGCAATTTCCTTAAATTCAGCATTCCTGATGTTATTTCTACAGACCATGTCATGCTACAGAACACAACAGAACTGCTATAGAAAATAATTAGCCTAATTTTAGCCAGTCTGTGTACTAGGAAATGCTACAAAGCCCCTTTCTCTTCTCCCTCTATGCTACTTTGATTGGTGATTTAGTTATCTCTATGCAAATGTTTCTCAGATCTATTTATCTAATTCTAACTTCTCTCCACACCTCCAATCTTGAATTTCCAAATGCCTATTAGACATCTCATTATCTTAAATTTAACATGTCCAAAACTGAACTAATTTTCTTTCCCCTAAAAATTTCTCCTCTTCCTAACATCCCTATGACTCCTGAGGGTACCATCATCATCCTATTCACCCAGACTTGAAATCTAGGCATCATCTTTGACTTCTCAATCTCCCTTCTGCCCTGCCTTTGCCAACCTGTGCAATTTGTTGTCAAGTCCTATCAGTCACTCTTTGTAACATTTCTTATCTATGTCCCCTTCTCTACCAACACTGCCAAGGACCATCCTGGTGCAGGCCTCATGCCTGGACTACTGCAAAAGTGTTAAGTGTTGGTATCCCTAGTTCAAGTTCAACTCAACCTGTCAAACTGATCTTTCTAAATCACGGGTCTGACTGTGTGATTACTCTTCCCACATCCAGCACTCCATCTCCCTTTGGAGCCTTCTGACAGAAGCCTTACCTGGTGTCCCTTAATGGGAATGCCTTCTTCACTCTGAGATTAGCCTTACTATATCCTATGTATTTCTTACATGTGCATAGTGGTTTCCATGTTGTCTTCCCTATTAGACATGCGAGCTCCTTAAGAGTAGGGGTTGTGCAGTTAGTTGGTTTTGGGGTTTTGTTTTGTTTTTTGCTTTTTTTGTGTCCCTAGCACATAGTCACTGCCACACAAATGAGTCTTTGCCTATGGATCTCCAAATCATTCTGAGAGCCATACTTTGTGCATTTTTGTATAAACATGTAAGTTGTTGGTTGAATTTTACTGTTGGCGTCTCTCTTGGATTTTCTTATTCTGCTGAATTTCTATAGACTTCCTCCTTCACTGTAGCTCCTTGTTACGGTATTGAATTTGCTGGAATTAAGTCATCAGTTTTTTCTCCCATCCTCCTTATTTTTCAATTTAAGGTCCTTTGATTATATGTGAAAGACTGCAGGCATATATCCTTAGGAGCCCTTGTCAGGTATACACCATTATTGACAAGGAGACTGTCTTTCTTATGGTTTAAACTATAGTTCAGA
Organism: Vombatus ursinus; assembly: GCF_900497805.2. Lineage (NCBI taxonomy): Eukaryota > Metazoa > Chordata > Mammalia > Diprotodontia > Vombatidae > Vombatus > Vombatus ursinus. The sequence continues at coordinate 7,396,182 of NW_020954588.1, forward strand.
AATAAAAACTCTCTAATTGAGCCAGCAGCTCCTTTTCTAAAGCCTATGCCTTTAATCAGTCACAGGGATGAAAATATCACCCTCCTAAATTCTTCAGTTTCTTGACCAAGACTGCATTATCCTTAGCAATACTTTCTAATTTCTTTCTTATAGTATCATTTATGCCTACCTGAATCACCAGTAACAGTTAAGTCATCTGATTTGACAAGTCTTACTCAGGAATTTTTATTGCTTCTACATCCAGTTACTAAATAGTAAACATTGGGAAAAAATTGTGAAGGGATTTGCCTCTACTATTATCAAGATGGACATCAACAAATATTAGTGAGCACTGGACCCTGGCCAAGGCACTTAGACTCTGATTTTACCTACAAATTGTGATTTCATTCTATAACAAGTAAAAAAAAAATTATTACCTTTGTTATAAGATAACCTGCCCAAGATGCTGACCATTCTGCAAAGTTGTTGCCTAGTTTACTTAAGTAAATTGGCTTCTTTACTGTTGACCAGTCTGTGGCCTTCTGAGAACTCTTATACCTATAAATTTGAAATGTAATTTAGTACAAGTCAAATTAAACATGTTTAGAATTTAAGATGAGATACTACAAGATTGGCAAAAATGGTATTGTGAGGAAATTATGCCAGTCATTTTTTCCCAGAGTTTCAACAAAAATCACATTTAGATTTTAAATACTATGTAATCTTCCTAGACCTGCCTTTTAAAACAATCTTTAAAAAAGGTAAATTTAAAAATCCAACTCTAGCACTACATCTAACAATGCTATGCAAACTTGATTTGACTTAAATACACATTTCTGAAGTTACAATTAGGATTGTAAAAGAATGTAAAATTGTAAAAGACTTTTCTAGGGAGAGGAAAATCTGGTACACATGGTTAAATAGGAATTGAAAAATTAGCCCTAAGACATATAATTAACTCCCATTTATCGAGAATCTAAGTAATAAGAAAATTCAATTGTTATTTGTTTTTCACTATTTAAATTATAAGATATATGATAATTAGTATTTGTTACATATACTGTTCATATCAACTGATTAGATCAATAAAGGGATGAATTAAATTAACTTTTCCCCCCAATTGTTTACTGAGGAGGTCAGAGTTTTTTTCTTCTAGTGATACTCCTAGTTTATACAATGACAAGGAGACACTGATAAGCAGAGATACCAGGACAAACAGTGGTGAGAGTCAAGTATTTTAAGTTTGGCTTCCCAATGTTTAGAGCTTCCACCACAATGTTTTGGTTTTTTTTTTTTTAGTTGATCTTTAATTTTCTGATATTCACTTCAGAGAAATATCTGAATGAAAACTGTACTTCTTTGGACCAGTATTCACACAAGTAAATGAAGTAATTCAGAATAGTGTATGAATTTAATTGCAGTTCATAATTAGGTGTTCTTTCTAGTGAATAAACTGAAAATCCAAATAGCTACTATGAAACTTTCATCCCATGGGAGAAGCCGACCAGCTGCTTCCATTTACAGCTTTGATGATCTGCCCTGCTGTGTAAGAGTTTCCATGACTACTAGTCAATCTGTATTGACAATATATACCTAGCCAATACAAAATAAATTTTTGTTCAAAAAATTAAAAAAAAGAAACATTCATTAGGCAACTTGAGATGTGGGGTAGCTCAGGGGAGAGGCTAGGGATAGATTTAGAAATCTGGGACTTATATGCAATGAGAGGATAATTAAACCTGTGAGAGCTAATGAGGTCATCAAGAAAGTAGAGGGAAAAGGGCACAGGACAGAGCTTTGAGAAATACCCACAAATTATGGGTCATGATATGAATGATAAAGCAGCAAAGGAAACTAAAAAGGAGCATTTAGAAGGGTAGAAGAACAAGAAGTGAATAGTGTCATGAAAGCCAGAGAGTCAGAAGCAAAGGGTGGTCAAATGTATTGACTGCAGAAGACAGGTTGAGAAAGATGAGAATTGCAAAACAACTATAATTAGATCAAACAAATGGAGAGATCATCGGTACCTTTGCAAGGAGCAGTTTCAGCTGGGTGATACTGTGAGAAGCCACAATGCAAAGTGCTGAGGGAGGGAGAGAAGAGACAGTAGAAGCAATAATTATAGATAGCTTTTTCTAGGAGTTTAGCTGAGAAAGGGAAAACAAATGAAGCACTATAGTTCGAAGGGATGGGAGGGTCTAGTGAAGGTTTGTTTGAAGTTAGTAGGGAAGGAACTAGCTGATAAGGAAAGATTAAAGATGTGAGAGGATGAGTTTCCAATCTGCTGGAGGAGATGAGATCAAAGGTACACAAAGAGAGGCTGGCTTGAAGAAGAAGGGTCACATCATTTTCAGAGTCTGGTGAATAGGAAGAGCATGGACAATGGTGTTAAGGTGTTCTGAGATGAAGAGAAGAGAGAGCTCATATCAAATAGCATCAAGTGACTCTGTAATATAAAAGGCAAGGTCCTTCTGGGAAGGGAAGGTTTGAGAGCCTTGCGGAAAAAACAGAAGGTTTAGAAAAGCTTTTGTGGGGACTAAGAGAAGGAATCAATTATGGAGGAATAAAAGCATAGTTAAAACAAATGCATAATGTACCCAGTGTGCATAGCTACACGACTTCCTTCAGTTCCCTTTATCAGCAAATGAGTAGAAATGGAGAATGAAGACAACAGAAGTAATGAAGGGCTTAGGTTTGACAAGGAACGAGCAGCAGTACCACAAGGGTAGGGATCTGAGAGTAAGGGACAGTGTGGGGCTGCACTGGTTCACTATCAAACCTGACTAATTGGTTGAGACTGGACCAGGGGGATAGATCTATTTCAGACCTAATCTTAATGTTCCTCTCTCTAACATCAGTATCAAAATCCTCTCCTAGAGAGGCTACAGAAAAGTTTTACTTTGTTTTTCAGGAAAGAGATGTTAACAGAAACGAAATTATCATTTCATGAAATGATTTCTCCTATGAAGTAAGGATGAACTTATATTTTTATCTTGATTCAGATCTGTAAGATAAACCATGGAGAAGAAAGGCAGCTAGGTGGCCCAGTGGATAGAGCACTGGGCTTGGAATCAAGAAGACTCATCTTCTTGAGTTCAAATCTAGCCTCAAATACTTCCCAGCTGTGTGACCTTGGACAAGCCATTCAACCCTGCTGGCCTCAGTTTCCTCACCTGTACAATGAACTGGAGAAGGAAATGGCAAACCATTCCAGTATCTTTGCCAAGAAAACCCCAAAACGGGGCCATATAACTGAAATGGAGAAGATAGAGCAAAGGTCAGGAGAAACTATTTTTGTGAGAATTGTCTTAACTGTTATTTCATGAAGAAACATTTTAAAGACAATTTTGTAATAAGAGAATCTGGAGATTATTAAAAGCAAGAGTTTGAGAGAAGTTAAAAAAAACAGAATGAGAGGTCTTAATTGATGAAATTTATTTTGTGAAGAAAATGAAGAGAATTGTTACTAAGAGATTTCATTTGTTATGCTGAATGAACAAAATGTCATGGGAATGTGTTCTCAGAAGCGAAAAGAAGTTGTCTGCTGTTATAGCTAGGGTTTGAGGTGATTCTAGTTGTGATCACTCATCACTAAAAAACTGTATGTCTTTGTTTTGTTACTGATTTCACTTTAGATAAATTGTATATTTAGGAACCTGAAAGCGAATCTCAAGAAGACTAAAGGATATACTACATAGATATATATAGAGATTTACCATGCAGAAAGAAATGGATAACTATTATTGGAGTTTTCTCTAGCTAATTACATAAATACTATTTGACTAACTACTGGGGATTCTGAGCTTAGTTGATTGGAAGAAATTATGAAATCTTATTCATGAGGAATTGTATAAATATACTCCCTGGATAAGATTAAATATGGTAATGAGTCAAGTAACCCACAGTACTTCTGAATCTTCTGGCTACCAGACCAGTATTCTACTCTGATTCTGCCTCAAATTTCTGTCAAAACATGATGGCACTTGTAAAGGAAAGGCAGCCTCTATCTGGAATGGAGTAACCAATGCACTTCTGATGTATCCTCTCTGCTTTGACAGAGGAACCGAAGGCGCCTCACTCACAAATTATGCTGTCATGTATGACTACTGCCAGGCACCTTACTTAACAGAAATTTAAAGCAAGAAAACAGGGAAAAAAGAAATATAAGCTGAGGTCTTCATTTAATTAAAACTAAATTCATTAAGTATCCTTGTGTTCTTTATGCTGCAGGTAGAGGACAGCATGGCAGTGCAATGTATGTATTCAACACAACATTTATTAAATAAGACCTTACTTGATACATTGGGCCAGGCACAAAGACAAGAACAAAACAGTCTCTTCCAAGAAGGAGATTATATTCTACAAGAGGAATACAAAATGAACACAAATAAGAGTATTTAAGACACCTGAGAAAGTGGAAAGCACAAACACTTGGGAGGAATCAAAAGAGGCTCCATTGGCAGTCCACGGTATCAAGATCTATGTTAATGAAACACAATTTTCAATACCACAAGAACAAATCCCAAAATGACATTGTTAAGCCTTCTGAACAGAAAAGGTATGAGGTAATCTCCCAAAATGATAACAGATCAGCTACACAGAATATTGAGAAACTATGTGCTTTGGCAAGTACATAAAAATTCCTGCAAATAGTCATTTTTAAACTTTTTATCTTCTAAGCACTCTTTTTTTTTTTTAAGGCAATTGCGGTTAAGTGACTTGCCCAGGGTCACACAGCTAGTAAGTGTCAAGTATTTGGTCTGAGGCTGCATTTGAACTCAGGTCCTCCTGACTTCAGGGCCTGTGCTCTATCCACTGTGCCACCTAGCTGCCCCCCTTCCATAGTAATAATAAAATTCTTTAGAGAGCTGGATCTAATGTCTGAAGATCTGAGTTCGGATTCTGACTATCACTTAGAACCTGGGCAACCTCAGACAATCATTTAACCTTTCTGGGCCTCAGTTTTCTGATGGTTAGTTTCCTCATCTATAAAATGAGAGGATTCGACCAAATAATTTCTGAAGTCTTTATCTAGCCTTAGATCCTATGATCCTAAAATAAAGTTAAATATATTTTTCAGGGCAAGAGTGGATTAAAAGTATATAAAACTTTGATCATAGGAAAAATGGAGGTAAAAAATTCTGAGAATTACAAGATAAACTTATTATTAAAAGGGTTTTATTTAGTTCCCGATCACCTATATAATTTATAACCCAGCATAAGCTTTAACACATGCAAAATGTAAGATAAATTCTTTCACAGCATGAGCGGTGTTTTAATAAATGTAAATGACTGTTCTTGTAGACTTACTCAATTTTTCTCTATACTAAAGCTTCCTAAAATTTAGTCTATTGAACATAAAACTATTATTTTGATATCAATATTATGAATAAGGGAAATATTGCAGTAAATATTTTCAAAGACATTTATTTTTTAAAACTTTCACAAAAGTAAAAAGTTAATTTTTCTAAAATTCAAGACAAAACATTCACAAAAGTAGCGTTAGTATAACCAAACTGTCCTAGACCGTGTCTTCTCTCTCTACACTGGTCTCTGGGTAAACATAGCTCCCACTGGTTTAATTTTTAACTCTGCAGATAACTCAAAGATCTATATATTGAGCCCTAATCTCTTTTCAACTAGTTTCATATCATTAATTATCTATTGGAGATTTCAAAATGGATGTGCCAAAGACATCAAACTTAAAATGTCCAAAACAGAAAGTATCTCTTCCCTCTAAACCCACACCTCTACTGAACTTCCCTCTTTCTGTTGAGAATGACATCATCCTTCCAATCTCCTAGGTTTGGAACCTTGGCATTTTCCTCAGCTCCTCACTCTTCCTTACCCCAATATAGAAATCAGTTGCCAAATCTTGTTATTTCTATTTCCACAATATTTCTTATATATATTCCCTTTCTTCTCACACAGCCATCACCCTAATTCAGGCCATAATAATCTCTTGCCTGGACTACTGCCTCTGCCAACTAACTGGTCTCCCTACACATCTTTTGTCTAATTCATGCACCACACAGTGCCCAAAGTGATTTTCCTAAAACAGAGTTCTGTCCATATCATTTACCTACTCAAATAAACTTCAATGGATCCCTATTGACTTGACTCTACAATCAAATGTAAGATACTTTATTTAATATTTGAAGCTTTTCACAACCTGTTCCCAACCTAACTTTCCAATCTTATGCATTTACTCCTTCTTCACTCACTCTATGGTCCTGCCAAACTAGCTTTCTTGCTGTTCCTCAAACACAATACTTCATCTTTAGGCCTTGGCACTAGTTGTTCAGAATGCCTGGAGTGTGTTCCCTCTGTGCTCTCCTCTGTCTCTCAGAATCCTTTGTTTCTCCATGACTCCACCATCTACAGGAAACCTTTCCAGATTCCCTTAGATGATGGTGATATCTTCTCATAATTAGCTTGTACTTATTTTTTATATATTTTGTGTGTGAAAGAGTATATGTATATTTACAGCGCATATACACACACACACACACACACACACACACACATTTATATACATGCTTTCTTCCCTGAAAGACTGTAAATTCCTTGAGGGAAAACACTATTTCACTCTTGTCTTTGTAGTCTCATTGCCTCACATAGTGTCTGGCACATCGTACGCACTTAGTAAATGTCTATCGATTCCTATCTAGCTACCTTGTATTTAGATGTGGCTCCAAAATTTCCCGAACGTGTTCAGGGAATCTCCTCCAGAGTCGGTGGCCTGGCCCATCAGTCTCCATTTCTCTGCATTCATAAATGGAAAGCAACTCCTACCAATACACAAAGAAATGGCTGAGTCTCATTTAATTTTTATTGCTCCATATAACAGACTATGCACAACAATAATGGATTTCAAACCTGATTTTTTTTTAATAGCTTGAGATGTAATACTGCAAAACTTTGAAGCATCTAAGTATGGCATAACATCACCTCTTGAAAAGGATAAGACTAATAGCAAAGTGGTGAAAAGTCTATAGTTAACACTCTATACATTTATTTTATTTATTACATCCCTTACAACTAGGGATTTTCAGAAATGTGAAAGAATGAAACTCAAATTCCAATGTGTTACCCAAATTGAAGATGCAGTGAAATGTGAAATACTAAATTAAAGGTTCTAAAAAATGAAACCAAAATCCAAGAATAAAAAGAGCCATTGATTCTGAAAAATCAAATGGCTTTTAGTGTGTAAAACAGGAATAGAGCACTGGACTTGAAATCTTAGGATCTGTATTTGTGACCTGGATCATGTACTTACAAGCTGTATAACCTTCGGCAAGTCACTGTCCTTCTGAGTCTCAGTTTCTTAATAAGGCTTGTAACTAATTTTTTATGAGGTTGTAATTAGGAAAGCCCTTTAAAAAACCATGAAGTACTATATAAATATTTGTTATAAAACAGATTTTTATTGCACTAGTGCTACTCTTCAAAAGGTCATTTTACTTGCGTTATCTTTTTAATATTTTACCAAGTTTTAAGAAGACACATTGCTCTAGTGAAACATTAATTTTGCTAAATTATATTTTACATTGATTATGAATTATGTAAAAGTAAAATGTTACAAAGTCATGTTCTACAAATAGTTAACTATGTAGCCAATTGCCAATTATCCAAATAAAACAAGGAGAACAGAGGTACAAGGTAATAAAAAAATGTACAGCTTTTGTATTTAAATTTGAAAAAGTGTCTGAGGATGAAGAATTTCACTTAGAAATAACAAAAACACACTAGAAATGGTTAATTCTGAAGTCACTAAACTGTTCAATTTGCCCAATCCTACTCATATCATTCTAGTGAAATGCTTCATTCTGTGAAAATACTTAGTACTAATCAAGTAAAACACTCTACTGAATGGGAACAAAGGTAAATATTGATGTTATAAAGTACTTCTCCAATGCAATACAATTTAAAGTAAATGTAGCCACTGGTCATCAGTGGCTGCTCTGCTCTGAAAGAAAGTGCTTCTGTACTAGGTCTGTGTCCCAAGGAGATAAAAAAAAAAAACCAAAAAGGAAAAGGACCTATATCTAAAAAAATATTTATAGCAGCTCTTTTAGTGGTGGTAAAGAATTGGAAATTGAGGAGATATCTATCAATTGGGGAATGGCTGAAGAAGTTGTTGTATATGATTGTGATGGAATGCTATTGTGCTAAAAGAAATGAGGAGCAGAATGTTCTCAGAAAAATCTGGAAAGACTCACATGAACTGATGCAAAGTGAAATGAGCAGAACCAGGAGAACAGTGTATACAGTAACAGCAATATTGTATGATGATCAACTAATTCTCAGCAATACAATAATCGAAGATGATTCTGAAGGACTTACAATGAAAAATGCTATCCATCTCCAGAGAAAGAATTGAAAAAAGTCTGAATGCAGATTGAAGCATACTTTTTCTTTACTTTATTTTTCTTGGGGTATTTGTCTTTGTTTTCTTTCACAACATGACTAACATGGAAACATGTTTTGCATAACTCTTACATGTATAATCTAAAGCAAATTGCTTGCCTTCTGAATGAGGGGGGAAGGATGAGAGCATTTGGAACTTAAAAATTTTTAAAAACAAAAGTTAAAAATTGTTTTTATATGTAATTAGGGAAAACCAAAATATTAAATTCTTTTTGAAAACAGGAAGAGTTCCCTATATCAATGAAATCTCAAGTTCAAAGATGTACATAAACCAAGTAATTAAATAGATGCTATAAAAAAATGATTATCAAAGTAAGTCACCATTCTAGGTGTGGTTAGTATGTTGAAAATGAGATTTGCTTAAACTGTTCACAGTGCAAATAATTTATGATCCATCCTCAGATAATCAAGGTTCCAACTGTAAAATTCAACTGAGGAAGAACAGTTTACATCATATAGAGACCTTAAGAATTTTCACAGAAAGAATTTGCATCCTGAGATTCCTAGAAAGGTGAGAATGAAATGTCAAATGAAATCAGATATTAAAAAACACAACTTATGATATATGGCCAGATTTTAAGTCAAATATGTATTACATCATGTTTTCTGAAAATACAAAGAACATATTTCAATAATTCAAGGATCTGTGATTTCATATATGTGAATTCTCCCTCTATCAATGCACATCACCACATGTCTACGCATTAACAGATGGTTAATGGTAGTTGTGAATAAAAAGAAATTCACCTGATGGCCAATTCTCTGTGATGAGCCAACTAAACTTAGGTAGGCTAGACTTGGACACAACCACACAGACCATTACTCGGCCCATACTCAATGCCTTTTCAGTTTGATAAGGTCTACCAGAGCTTGTGCTCCACTGACATGACTTTTGAAAACCCACTCTAAGCCACTGGGGTGGCACTGAAATATATGAAGAAATTGCTACCTTAAGATATTTTAATCAGAAATATGATAGTTAATAAAATATTTATTTTTAAAATCCTAACAATGCAAGTTTATGCAAATAGTGAAGGGTAAATTTTATAAACTGTTGAACCCAAAAAAGCATAATGGTAAAGAGCAAAAAATATGTTGTAACCAAGGAATGATGCTGAACAATTTAAGCCACAGCATCTATCCTGCAAATTTGAGAACTGGAATTAGAATAAGTGCTCAACGGGAAGTATTATATAGAAATAATACACAACAAAACATACACACACACACACACACACACAACTCCTTTTATTCAAAAGCCACAAGAATAAGTAATGAAAAAATAATACCTTCTTCTAACTCTGTGTATAGACTTCACAGTTTTCTTAAGGAAATTCAAAATTGTGAATCTAACAATGAATAAGTATGTTCTTACTTGAATGGCATAGGCAGCTGAATCCTGGGCACGGACATTATCAGCGTATGCAAGGAATGCTCTGGTTAATTCCATCAATAATCCATATGCAAAATTTGAATCCTCCACTTCAGTCTCATTAACAAGGAAAAAAAATTAAAAGTCAACTAACAGGAAAATTCATTAAACTTTAACTCTACTGCCCTCTAAGTTTGGCTTCAACTAAGACTTAATTTTCTTTTTTAAAAAAGGGATCCTAATTTAATTTGGAAGGAATGAATTATTAGGTTTGCAGAATATAAACCAAAGTCCAAAGCTCTTTTGAACAACTTCTGCAGTGTACTGAGATAACCTCAAATACTACCATATCAACATTCCAACATTTGGCCTCATTCTCTTGGGTTATATAAATTGTTTAAAAGGACATAAATCTTAATATAGTTAGTAATGAATACAGAGACAAGTATTCATTATAAATATATAAAAAAGTTTTATTCTTAAGAGTATGCTATTTAAGGGGCAGTTAGGTGGTCCAGTGGGTAGAGTGCCAGGCCTAAGTTCAAACTTGGCCTCAGACACGAGCTGGAGGACCTTGGGCAAGTCACTTAACCCTGTTTGCCTCAGTTTCCTCATCTGTAAAATGAGCAAACCACTCTATTATCTTTGCTACAAAAATCTCCAAATGGGGTCATAAAGACTTGAACGTGACTGAATGACTCAACAAATGATATTCAAAGAAAATTCACAACTTTGTGATTATTGGCAGAGGATCACTGAAACAATATTATAGGAAAAGTGTGGGATATATGGTTGCCTATATGGTATAGATTAAGTAATGTAAAGGTTAGGTGTAAATTGAACATTTCTGTGTAATATCTAATATGGAAGTTCCAACTGAATTGGGAACTATTCTAAAAAATTCCCAATTATTGCTACTTACCACAAATGTAACATCCTTTCCTTGAGTTTCACCTGTTGAGAAGTCCAGACGACCAGGATCTATTGCACCTAATTCCCCTAAACACTCTCCACAAAGTAATCGAGCTTGGGAATTTGCATCTTGGCAACCTTTCAAAAGTACTGTCACCAATTTTGAGATAATAGGCTCTACTGTTTCACTATCTGTAGCATATTTTATTAATTTAACCTAAGTAGAAAGAAAAGATTTTTTTAAATCATAAGAACTCATCATATAAATCCTAAGTTCAGAAAACATAAACCTTTCTCATTATAGAAGATTTTGAATATATAAATGAATATATCAATCAATAAGCAAGCACATATTAAGAGGCTATTGTGTTTGATGTAACAAGCTGGGGATACAAATACAAAGAATAAAACAATCCCTACTGTCAAGTACCTTAAATTCGAATAGGACAGAAAACCAGTACTAATATAAAGATGTATTGAATAAATATGAAGAGGATAAGTAAAAGTAAGTACAACATAGTTAAATACAAGTTGGATAAGAAGGGAGGGTGCTAACAGCTGGGGGGGTGAGGAAAAGCTTCATGTAGAAGATAGCCAAATGGCGCAGTAGATTGAACACTAGGCCTAGAGTCAGAAAGAAATGAGTTCAAATCTAGGCTCAAATCTAGGATATTGTGAAGATTAAGTGAAAGAATAGTTGTAAAGCACTTAACACATAGTAGGTACTATAAACTTATTCCCAACCCTCCCTCTCTAGAAGGTGGTACTAGAGGAGCGCATATCTATCTATCTATCTATCTATCTATCTATCTATCTATACATATACACATACACACACATAAAGGATATACATAAAGAACAAACATCGTAAAAGACGTTTAAATTACTCCCTACAAGCTTTAAACTGACATGACTACAATAAAATGACAGACTGGGACAGGATTACACTGTTCAGGATAGGATTTAGACCTAGAAGGTATATTAGAGATCATGCAGTTCAACACTTTTATTTTACAGATCTAGAAAAGGGGGTTCAGCGGGTTTATTTCAATTCAATTCAATAAACACTTACTAAGTTACTTGCCCAAGAGCATATAAATAATAAGTAAAAAGTCAAGGATTGAAAGGACCCACATGTACAAAAATATTTATAGCAGCTTTTTCTGTGGTGGCAAAGAACTGGAAATTCAAGGGATGCCCGGCAACTGTGGAATGGCTGAACAAGTGGTGGTACCTGAATGTAATGGAATATTATTGTGCTATAAGAAATGATGAACAGGCAGACTTCAGAAAAACCTGGAAAGACTTGTATGGACTGATGCTGAGTGAAGACCCATGATGGAAAATGCTATCCACATCCAGAGAAAGAACTATGGAGTCTGAACGCAGATTGAAGCATACTATTTGCTCGTTTTTTTTCCTTCTGTTTTGTTCTGTTCTTTTTTCTCATGGTTCCTCCTATTGGTTCTAATTCCTCTTTACAACATGACTAATGTGAAACTATGTTTAATAGGAATGTATATGTAGAGCCTATATCAGATTGCACACCATCTTGGGGAGGGAGGAAGGAAGGGGGAGAAGAAATTTAAAACTCAAAAGCTTATGGAAGTGATTGCTGAAAACTAAAAATAAATTAAATAAATTTTTTAAAAAGTTGACAATTTCACCTTGGATAGTCTGATTCTTTCTTCTCTATCAAGCTACTTCTTATTTATCACTTAACACATTTTGGCCTACTTTTATTTTAATGCCTTTTTTCCCATGAATCCAGATAACCTGTTTCTCATTTATTGTTGGATGAGATATGAAGGGTGAAGAGCAATAAATGAGATTAAAGAGTATTTTAAGGATTCTGTGCAAGAACTTAGTAGACAAAGCATAAAAGTGGTGAAGTATTTTGAGTAAAATGAAGGCAAGTAATGAAACCAAGATGAACAAGAAGATATGAAGAGAATCAAGCAGGTTAGAAGGGGCATGCAATAGTGGGAATAACACTGCCATTAGAGTGTTCAAATGTAGTTCAATCCAGCCTCTGCTATTTACTATCTGTGTGATTTTTAGCAGGACGATTAACCTTTTGAGGATTTATTTTCTTCATCTGCAAAATGAGTTGGTAGAACTGTATGATCTCTAAGGTCAATCAATCAATCAACAAACATTTATTAAGCACCTGAGTGCCAGACATTGTGCTGCTAGACACTAGAGATACAAAGATAAAAGGAAACAATTCCTATCCTCAAGGAACTTCCCTTGTTCAGGGAAACACCACATACATACACATAAATAAACACAAAGTACTGGCAGGGAGGACCCTAAGAGAATTAGGAAAGGCCTCACGTATGAGGCAGTTGTTGAGTTAAGTTTGCAGGAGCTCAAGGATTCTGAGGAGTGTGGTTTAGAACAGAGACATTCAGTGCAAAGGCCTAGAGAGAGAACTGGAATGTTACATAAGAAAAGCAGGCGGGACAGTCTGGCTGTAAGGTACAGTGCATAAAGGGGAGTAGTATAGCATAAGGCTGGAAAAGTATGCTGGGGTTAGATTGTGAAGGACTTTAAAGGCCAAACACAGGAGAACGCGTTTGATGCTTATGGCCAGAGAGCCACTGGAGCTCTTCAAGTGCACAGGACATGCTCAGAACTCTGCTTTAGGAATATCAATTTGTCAGTTGTATAAAGGAAGTTCTGAATCCTAAGACACATGAGAAAGCCAGGAGCCTGGAGTAAATCTGGCGGGCTTGCTAAAAGACTTTTTGTATCTCTTTACAATCAGGAATACTATAGTGAGTCTTGAAAATAAATTGCTCAGCTTGGCAAGCACTCAATGTAAGCCACTTCCACATTACTTCATCTGGGTCATTTTCCTTTATGTTGTTAGTAGCCAAAGTATAAGCAGGGAAGACAATCAAACAAGTAGCTCAATGTTCCCTGTTAAAATCAAGTATTAACAACCATTCATCAACATGTCAAGGCAGACATTCTGTCTTACTCAAAACCTTAAAGAGTGTGATCATTAAGAATGAATCTTAAGTAGGCACAGATGCCTGAAAAGTGAAATATCAGGGTTGACTAATATGAGAATACATGGTAATGTATTCCCTTCTCTATTGCCATGTACATGCTAATACTAACTATGAGGGATTCAGGAAATGGATATATTAGTTAGGAAAAAGAGAATGCAGTTCACAACTTAAATCATCAATTCTCTCACACATTCCAGGCAAGTGAATAGAGAATTCAGAAATATATATTCAACTAATTGTAAGCTCCTTAACAGCAGGGACTATTTTTTGCCCCCCCCCCCACCTTTTTTGGTATCCTCTTAGCTTAACACAATAACTGGCATATAGTAGGAGCTTTATAAATACCAGCTGAATGTCAAAAGGTTTTTGCTTTTAATTTATTTGGTCTGCAGTAGTGTACTTCTAAGTTGGCTAAATTATGCTGAAGTAAAACTAGTTTTTATGCCTCTTCACCTAATCATCAGAGGGTCTTGAAAAATTAAGAAGGTGGAAGGCACACGGATCTCACCACCTCAAAAAGTACAGCAGGAATAACAGGAAGGGTTGTGTTGGCTTGTGGAAATCTTTAAATGAACTACTACGTCTCTCATACAGTTTGAAAAGCTTGCCTCATAAAAACTTAACAAATTCAAGATGAGTAAAGGATGAAGAGAAGAAAAAGAGGCCTGGGCGGAGCCAAGATGGCGGAGGAAGAGTAGTGACTGTCTTGAGCTCTCTCCCAAAGCCCTCCAAATACTTAAAAAAAAGGCTCTAAACAAATTCTAAAGCAGCAGAACCCACAAAAAAACAGAGTGAAACAAATTTCCAGCCAAAGACAGCCTGGATGGTTGATCGGAAAGGTATAGCAAGCCGGGTGGGGAGAGAAGCGCAGTTTGGCATGGCGCACAGGCTGCAGCGACCCTGGAGCAGACCTCAGAGGACTGAATCGCGGGCAGCTGTGGTGGTTTCCAGACTTCTCAACCCAGGAACGCCAAAGACAACGTGGAAGGTCAGTGGGAAAAGTCTGTGACTGCAGTGAGAGAGGAGCTAGGTCTCAGCTGCAAGTCTCGAGCACGGCCTGGGGCAGCGACTGTTTCCTGAGCTTCTAGCCCACTGACTGAGGGGGAATCGAGTGGCAGAACAGAGGGGGATTGCAAGGATCTCTTTGCCAGTGCTGAGGCAGGAATCTCTTGCTTTACCAGTACTTGGATCTGGGTCACAGTTCTGAGGAGCGATCCTGGGGAGAGGAGGAACACTGGTGCGGTGGAGCTTGTTGTGGTGGTGGAGAGGAAACACCTCGGCCCTCATCATAGCACCTTGAAAGTACTGAAACTTTCCAGGTCCCTAGAAGTATCTCTGAAAAAGCTGTACAAACCCCCGAATCTTGGGACAGTACACTCTTCACATTGGAAGCAGACTTTTACCTTAACAAAGAGTTTAAAACTCAAGTAATTGGCCGTGATCATGAGTAAGCAGCGCAAAAAGAGTCAGACTACATTATCTTACTTTGGTGACAAAGAAGATCAAAACATACAACCAGAAGAAGACAACAAAGCCAAAGCTCCTACATCCAAAGCCTCCAAGAAAAATATGACTCAGTCCCAGGCCTTGGAAGAGCTCAAAAGGGATTTTGAGAAGCAAGTAAGAGAAGCAGAGGAAAAACTGAGAGTGATGCAAGAAAATCATGAAAAACAAGTCAACAGCTTGCTAAAGGAGACCCAGAAAAATACTGAAGAAAATAACACCTTAAAAAATAGCCTAACCCAAATGGCAAAAGAGGTCCAAAAAGCCAATGAGGAGAACAATGCCCTAAAAAGCAAAATTAGCCAAATGGAAAAGGAAGTCCAAAAGATTACTGAAGAAAAAGAGGCCTGAATCACCAATAAGTAACATCTAACCTCTGTGTGTAGGTGTGTATGTGCGCTCACACATGCACACATGTATGCACGTGTGCTTTGGAGGATCTGCATATCCATACTGACGTGCATAAGGTAGGAAAACATCCCACTGGAAATGTTCTATGAACAGTGAGATGCAAGAATGGACCAAGGAAGGGAGATTAAGTATATCAAGAAGTGTATTCGAGAACCATCCATTTACAAATATACCGTGGGGAAGCAGATGATATTCCTCCCAAGGAAAAGAATAGAAAGCCAATGACAGATTATTTGAAGGCTATCAACAGGAACAGAGAGGAAAAAAAGGGAAGGAAGCTACAAAAAAAGTCGTAACAGAGAAATTAGAAAGGTAGACTAGAGAATTCAGATGAAAAAAGCAAAGCCATTAAGCTACTCAATCCCATAATGTAATACATGGTTTATTTGTTATATTTTTGAATACAAATGACTATACAGACTGCACTAAAATTTTTTTTTGCATTACTTATATTGATCTACCTCCCTCATTCTCTATTGACTAGTCTCCAATGGGATCAAAAGCATATATCTGCAATATTGCTGGCCAATTAAGTCTGCATTATGTGGTTAAGGAAGAGAAAGAATCTGACTAGTTCATTTGAAAATTAAATTTATGAATGAGTTCACTAGTGTTATGTTGTAATCACCTAAGCCAGATATTAAAAATAAAAAGATACATCTAGTGATCACAAAAACACAATAATTTTGTATGACAGAACTTTGTTAAAGTAAAAAAATTTTTTAAAGAGTAACACAAATCACTATATAAAATACACAGCTAAACTACGCTATATTCAAGTAAGATGTGATAACTTCCAAAAAGTGTTAATCTAGCAAATCATTAAAAACATTTTCAGAATGTAGTATTTAGCACAGAAGATAGTCTTTTGAATTCCCTGTTGATCAGAAATAGTAATGTGGGAAATGGAAGCAAATGGAAAACAGATTAATGGAAAGGATGGAAAAATAGAATGGAAAGGAAGATACTTTCACAATAAATTTCATAATAATAATCAGTCATTAACAGAAATAAAAGCTGGTCTATTTGAAGGATGCAAATAAATCTTTCAAAAATTTTTTTCATATTTCATTAAAATTAACTGGCATACCTGATTTTTATACAGAGTTTCCTTTAAGCTGGTAAGAGCATGGATACGGACATCTACATTCTCATGTTGAATTGCTTTCATGGACAGCTGTAGAGTTGTCTGTAGGTCAGTGCTCTCAGAGGTCTCCTAAATAAACAATACAAATATGTGGCTTAAATATAATTTCAAGGACAATTTTTAGGGTCTTAATGCCTGAATTTGAAACTACAGCCCAAATAAGGGCATTCTTCAAAAAAAAAAACCAAAACCAAAAAACCACAATGTTATAATCTAATTAAAAGATTGACAGGCATTTTAGAATTGGAGAAAAAATATTTTTGAGAAAGAAATTTTATTATTTGAAATGCTAACATTTTCACCGAGGACATTCAAGTTCTCCCTTAATCCAACTGCCCAGCTGCTGCAACATCATTAACTACAGTCCAGAGTGAGAGTTAAGTCAGTCAACAGAAATTCATTAAGTACTTACTATGTGCCAGGAACTGGGAGAGTAAAGGGATACCTCCCTGCAGGTCAGGGACTCTTCACCTTTGGTGTGGCAAGGAGGCCCTGGACAATCAGTCTGGTGAAATTTACAGGCTCTTTTTCTCAGGATAATGTTTTTAAATTTATGCAATAAACTATACAAGATGACAAAGGAAACCAATTACACTGAAGTATAGCTATCAAACTATTTTAAAAATAAGTTCACAGACCCTAGATTAAGAAGCACTGCTCTAGGTTTGCAGGTGTTCACCCTTCATTTTCAAAGCCCAATGCCGGCACAGTGTGATGATGTCTTGATTCAAAATGCTTGAACTGGATTTAACTGAGGCACAGTTGCACAAAGTCGTCAGCCTCACTTTGTCTTCCTGAGTTACTGAAGTTCAGTGGCAGGACAAAAGTCAGGATAAGTGGTGATGGCCCAGGATGTAGTTGGTGATCTTGGCATCTTTGAGGTCTAACCAAGCTCATGACCATTGGAACAAACTGTTCCCATCTGCCCTTTCTGCTGAAGAAAGTCTTGACATGCTTGTGGCAGACATCCCCCTCCTTCACTGATGGTCTGAGGCTTATGGGTTACTTCAACCTAGTTTAGCGGTCTGCTGAGAGATTTTTACCATGATGAGGCTACTGCGCATGCTACAGCTTCTAGGAGCTACAGGTGAGAGCTCGGTGACAAGCAGACACCAAAGGTGGATGAGCAGCCCTGCAAAGGGCTCGGCAAGCTTTCACACGAGACGGACTAGGTGTCCTGAACACCCCATACACCCTGTTCCAGGAAATGACTAAGAGGATAACATTTTACTCATGGGACTTTACCACAGTCTTTTGAAAAACAATCAGTCTCATTAAGGTAAGACTTACAAATAAGCAAAAGATCAAAGTCTTCTGAACTTCCAAAGCCCAAAGCAAAGTTCTTAAATTATGAACAGTAAGACAAACTAAACGAAACACAGTATAGTAGAAAGAGCAATAGACTCAAGTCAAAAGAACCAGGTTTTGGCTCTTCCACTGATGACCTTGATGACCTTGGACAAGTCATTCACATCCCAGGGCTTTAGTTTCCTTCTCAGTTAAATAAGAATAATACTTATTCTTGTCATTTTCTAGTTTTGTTAAGAAGAAATAGTAAAGGAGCAAAGAGGAAAGGGTAAATTTAGCACTATAGAAATCTGACCTATTATTATTATTACTAAATAGAAACTGAAATGAAATGAAAAGTTTGCACCTTCAGGAGTAAGCTTAACTATCTTCTCTTGGGGACGAAACATAAAATAAGATGGCCAAGATCCAAAGTAGGTCTATATGAATTCACTTACATATATTTTTAAATGTGTGGCTCTTCTGAACATAAATTCTGCATGTGAATAAAAAGCTTTCCAGTGATAGGAACATACTGCAACCAAACTATATATAGAAGTGTTCCTGGCAGCTGCCTGTTGATGGATGGTATTTATGGGGCACCGCTCCACCAAATCTTCTAAAATAGGGCAAAACTGACTACTTCCATAACCCTGGTGTCTCCAAAGCTAAGTCACTTCACAAATATCAACACTTACTACTTGTGACAGGCCTCCTTCATATATTTAAGGTTAGGAACTCAGTGTTCAAAACAAAGTAAGGACATCACACCTGACCATAAACATAAAAACCAAGATAATTATAAAGTTAAAATCCAAGCTTTTTTTAAATTAAAAATTCTGATTACAGACCTTTTTCAAAACTATGATTTCAAATACAACTTTGGAAAAAAAAGAAAGAAAGAAAAGAGAATACCTTGGCTTTGACATACAATTAGATGGGAAAATCTGACCTTTAGAAATGAAACATGAAGTAAATCACTAAACTTTCTATTATGTTCATCTATTTTTTTTCAAAGTGAAACACACTTTCAATGATGGCACAGGTCACTAATATAGGTGAGTACTATTGTAGACACCCTTGAAGGCCTAACAATGCTGTGATCACAGCAGCACACATATTTTCTATTTCTTATATTGGTTTGTCTTAAATGGAGACTACCATTCATACCACTATTCTTGGTGATTCTGAACTATAGATTAGTATGTTTCCTATTAGGAAGCTGGGTGGCACAGTGGATAGAATACTGGTCCTGGAGTCAGAAGGTATGAGTTCAAATCTTACCTCAGACATCTGTAAACTATATAAACTTGGGCAAGTCACTTAACTTGTTCTCTCAGTTTCCTCAACTGTAAAAATGAGGATAATAATTGCACTTACTTTCCCGGGTTGTTGTGAGAAGCAAATGAGATGATATTTGCATAGTGTTTGGAAGACTGTAGGTGTTTAATTCCTATTCCCTTCTCTTCCCTTCCCTAAAGCATTAGACCCAATCAACTGGATCAGGCATCTTCTGTTTGTCTAAGGTGTCTGTGGCTGCATGGAGGTGATCTGGGTTAGAGCATATGGCCTCAGCAAAAATGGATATATACATATAAAAATTAACAGCATCAGTAAGAGTTTTCCTGTCAGTATTTCCAGAAATGCAACATAGTTCAACAAATACAATTATCTTAAAGTCCTAATTTGGCCTGAATCAGCCAAACCCCCTCCACTACCTTCTCTCTACATATTGAACTCTTTCCAACATAAGGTTAGAGAATCTTAGGGTTGAACGGTCATCTAATCCAATTCCTACTTGAAGCATAATACAAATCTTTCACACCAACATGATACAAGAGGTTTATGGTAAAAGTTCATTTTCAGTATTTTAGGTGCTCAATGAACCAAGAGATCTTATCGGAGTACCTGAGAAACGAGGGTCTTACAGACTCCAGAAAAGGTAGACGGTAGATAAAGAAAATAAGCCTTTTGCCCACACACCTTAATCCTCTACTGTTGATTCTGTTTTCAACTGCTGGGTCCTATAATGACAGTCATCTGGTTCTCATAGGTGGTTACCAATTTCTGTTTGATTTATAACCTATTAGATCCCATATTTCCAGAAGAAATTATTTAGTGTTATAAAATGCTACATCATAGCCTGATATAAATCTTGTAGAGGGCTTGTCTCTACAATTCAATCTTAGAGGAAAAGGCTTTCTATACATGTACTAAAGTATTAAAATACACTACTTCTGTCCACAAAGAGCTTATCACACCGTAAGGGCTTAATAAATCTTTCTTGAGCAGATGTGAAAATTGAATTCTTCTATAAATCAGTTTTTCCTAAATTTACAGTAGAATTTAATAACTTAATCTTTATCGGTGCAAATGTACTTTGTATCACCAGTCTACTAAGTTTTGTACTTTATTTCTTTACAATGGGACTCATCTTCAATCAAGTTGCTTGTTACTCTCCAGATTTCAGGTCTTATCTATTCTCGTTACTCTTCACCACACAGATGAAATAACTAAAAGTCTTTCTCATTCACTGGGATATCTATAAATGAAAGCAAACATTTACTGCCACCAGTGACTTGTGGAATACTGATCTGATTTGCACCTTAGCCTTTGGTGATGCCTCAAGGTATTCACTTAGAACTTGAACAAATCAAACTCAAGGATGTATTTGTTTCAGGCTCAGGAGAATCTCAACCATTATCACTGGTCTTTTTCTTCTTTTTACTTCCTGTATTCTGGATAAAATTTTTGTGAAAATCACACATAAACAGATACACTAAGCTCTTATCAACGTCCAGCTTGCATTTTCTTTGAGATGCTCTTCTGGTTCCTCTTGCTGAAGAAATTATTTTCAGCAGGCCAGATACTCCTTCAGCACTGGCCATAGTGCTAGTGATCAGGCACGGAAATTTGAGGGCTATGGGGCATCCTCCATGATGAAGTCATTCACAGCCTCAAGCCACAGTTTCCCCAAAGAGCTGGTCCCACAGACTGGCCTACCACTGTCCGTGGCCTTGAACTCATGGAGAATTTCTTCTACAACATATCATCATCCAGACTTTAATCATCCAGGGGAGAAACTATTTCTTTAAGGCAGCCCATTTCATTTTTAAAGGTGTCTAATTGTCAGGGGCAGCTAGGTGGCGCAGTGGATAGAGCTCCCGCCTTGGAGTCAGGAGGACCGGAGTTCAAATCCAGCCTCAGACACTTGACACTTACTAGCTGTGTGACCCTTCTGCATAGTCCAGGAGGATGAGAACGTGACAATGTTGACAAGTTTCCTTTTTAACACTGTCTCCTCTCATCTTCTAGGAGAAAATGTTCCTATTTGTTCTTATCAATCCCCGTTCCCTGGTGGACACTCCCCAAGATTCTATTGGATTGGACTTTCCTTGGTGATTCTGCCCACTCCTAATTCCACAGTTTCAACTATCACCTTTAGGCAAGTGATCCCTGTAATATCTCTAGCCCCAAACTTTCTTCTAAACTTTAGAGCTCCATCTCTACCTTGATATCACAGAAACTTAACCTCAAAACTCAGATTATCCAAAAACAACTCATTCCTCCAAATCTTACTCCATCTGATTTACCTATTTTTAGTCAGTGGCACCAACGTTCATTTAGTCAACTATCAACACAACCTGCTTTCTTTTCCACACTCCCCAAATCCAATTAGTTAGTAAGTCCTGTCACATTACAGAAATCTCAGAGCTAGAAGGACATTTATGCTTAGAAGCTATTTTCCATGAATTCAATATACCAAATATGTAATGAAAACTATATCGGGCAGTAGGATCTTTGTGATGACTCTTAGAATCTCAGAACTGGAAGGGACCTTAGAGGTCACTTGGTCCATACCTGAACAAGAATTCCTTCTACAACATATCATCATCCAGACGAGGAACTGACTATTTCTTTAAGGCAGCCCGTTTCATTTTTAAAGGTGTCTAATTGTCAGGGACAGCTAGGTGGCACAGTGGATAGACCTCCAGTCTTGGAGTCAGGAAGACCTGAGTTCAAATTCAGCCTTTGGAATTTTAGTTCTATACTGAGGCCAAGCAAAGCAAATCCAATCACTCTTATATATGATAACCTTTCAATATATGAATTCACCTACTAAAAGTACCCCACACCCCAAAAAATTCTCCTCCAGGATAAATATTCCCTGTTCCTTTTACCTCTCTTCATACAAAATGAATCTGAAGTCATTGGTCATTTTGGTCATCCTCCTTTGGACATTCTCCAGCTTATAACTGTTTCCACTAAAATATGGTGCATAGACTTCCTCCCCAGATGGCTGTCTTGACTGAAAGTAGACTTCCTAGCTGCCAAATACTTAATCCAACAAAACCCTACAGTTCACACCAGTTGTTGTGGTTGTTCAGTTGTTTCAGTTTTGTCCGATTCTTTGTGACACCCTTTGGGGTATTCTTGGCAAAGACACTGGAGTGGTTTGCCATTTTCTTCTCCAGTTCATAATGGTCTGAATAATAATTAAAACATTCAATAAAAAACTAGAGATTACATTAGATTTTGTGATTATTATACCACACTAATGACTCATATTGGAGAGTTCACTAAAACCCCTACATCTTTTTTCGAGAAAATTATTGTATAAAGGTATTTCAAATGGTGCAACAGAAAGAATACTGGTTTTTAAGTTAGAAGACTTGGGTTCACCATCTTTAAATCCAAATCTAACAATTTTTCCACATGTATAAAATATAACATATGAATGTATAAAGAAAATATATGTAGTTATAAATTTGCTTCTAATAATAGTCTTAAAATATCAACTAAAAATTTTAAATCGTTTTGTACTTTCCTAAAGCCAAAAATGGAAGACAAATACCTTCCTGTATTCCTGGAGGACTGTTTTTATCTTTTCCAGTGCTGGATGATCAGGTAGAAAATATATTTCATGTAGGAAGTCTTGTACAGCATCCCTAAAAGTTTATTAGAAGAAAATGAACGATCACAAACAATTAAAACACTACACCTTGAGCTCTGATAAGTTGCGGAATACTTTAGTACTTACTCAAATTTTAAAAATGATTTGTTTCACTAATTCAGATTGGCATTAGATCCGATAATCTTAAATTAGTGAGGTTTTCTTATGTTTGGTTTTGGCCAAACATTTGTTACATTCAAATCTGCTATTTTTTTCCTTCCCATTTTGGCTTCTTAAAGTTATAATTGTATCTACTTAGAATTTTGGTTAAAAATTGTATTTTATAATTGAGATAGAGGGCAATAAGAAAACATTTTCTGGTGTGAATGAAAAGTTTTTTTTTTTTAAATTTAAAACATAGACCATATTTACTCTTACTCCTCACATTATCCTTACTCAGGTCTCCGAAAATCACTGAAAATCCAATGATACAAACACAATGCAAATTTTAATCAATTAATAAGTACTTTAAATGTCCCAATTTAATGCATAGGTAGTAATAATTCATAATAAACATTACAAGGAATGAACCATCAAATGCTGGCCCTCTTATATTTCAATTATTGTTAGATACAAAAGAAAATAGACATAAAAGAAAATATCTGATGTACTTTTTCATTCATTAATTTAAATATTTAAAAGCCAATCTGTACAGCACATGGCCAGGCAATGTGCCTGACATCAAGCATTACAAGATAAGGTGGTCCTTGTTCATAAACCTAACAAGGAAAAAATGAACTGCATAAAATTTATATTCTAAGGCAATATCTGATAAGTGTCACAAGACACTTATGGCAGGACTGACTTGGAAGAAATTTTTTCCAACTAATATGATCAAACAAGGTTGCATAAAGAAGTTATGTCCACGAGCTGCCACTTGAAGGACAGAAGACTAACAGACAAAGATGGGTGGGTAGGGAGGAGTCATTCCAGGCAGATGGACTGTCACAGATGAAGGGATAGAGGCAAGAAAGTTCAACGCTGTTTTGAATAGACTCAATTGGCTACAAAGCAGGATTAGTATTAAAGAGTAGTGGAAAAAGGTTGAAAAGGTAAACTGGCACCTGACTGTGGGAGATCTTCAATCCCAAGCCAAAGCCTCTGAATTTTATGCGGTTACCATGGGGAGTAACTGAAGTAGATTTTTTTTTTATTTGAAATTTGATACTTGTTTTTACATAACAAGCACTTCCAAAGAAACCTCCAGAAGAAGTACATTCCCCTAGAAGAGTAGTGTATCTACTATTAGCAGAAAGAAGGGACATTGGAAAGGGACATGACAAGCAGAGCTGGGTTTTATTAATCTAGTGGCTATGTGCAGGATTGGAAGGTAGAGACAGCAGTTAAAAGGCTATTATAAATGTCTAGGTGTTAGGGAGTGATGCTCAAAACAGAGTTGGTGCTCCTCTAAGTAGGTAAATATATTCTCACACACATCCAATCTTGTTTTTACTCCTTTTCAATAAGATTGACAAAGGTAAACCAGCTTATTTTGAGTTTTATTAGGAAAAAAATGTTTTATTAGTAAAGTCCTAATGATGAAAATTTTGTTTCAAGTTTAAAAAATTGAATTAAGCACACTGAGAATTAAAATTAAAGCAGTATTTTTTACTGGGAACAAGTCAACAAATATTTATTAAGTGCTTACTATTTACTAGGCACTAGGATAAGGGCTGGGAATAAAATGCAAGTTAACATAAGAATAAAGAACTTTTTAATATGGTTCCATGTAACAATCTTCATTCTAAAACCTGAAGTTGCAAAATGAAAAATCTCCCATCCTCATAACCATTATTTCAGTTACAATGAAAGTACCTGTTATCAATTATGAGGAAGTGAAAGACAGCAGAAGTTTCCTTTGGCTGGATATGTATGAGAGGTAGCAAAGCTACTATCACATGACTGAGAAGGGAGCCTAAGTAAGCATGGTCCAAGCAACGAACAAAGCAGTCCCAAGCTCTACATGAGAAAGAAACAAAAAGTTAGCTCTTTATTTTCCTTTTTGTGATAAAACTTGAGCTTTTAAAATTCCACACTTTGAGAATTTCAAATTTAGAGAGCTCTGCTCCTCAAAGGTACAAGCATCCATACTGGCACAGCCAGGAAATGCAACAAGAGCACAAATTTAGAAAACCTGTTCATTTACCTGCAGCAAAGTTCTGGAAAATCATCCTTAAATCGGAGGCCAGTTCTCAATGTGGTCATCATCTTTACTCTCACAGAACTGATATGCTTGGGTCCCATCAGCTTCATTAATGACATCAAACTGTTCAAGGCCTGATAAGAAGCAAATATGTTTTTTTATATGAATATTACAAACATATTGGCAGGAGCAGATAAGTCCTGAGAATAAATACTCCTCATCCAAATTCCATGGCAGCCTTCATTCTCAGATACCACCATCATAACAAATGAATAATCAATCAATAAATATTTATTAAGTACCTACTACATGCTGGGCACTGTGCTCAGTGCTGGATAACCACTCATTTGGCCTATTCCAGCATTCCCATTTGCTGCATTTCAGACTATTAATCAGCCCCTTTAGCTTCCATGGCACCGCACTCTTTGGCACTTTCTACCGCCTGTTGACCATTACTTTTTCATCTTCTTCAGAACTATTTTCTTCCTTATGGTTCTATTCCTGGTCCTCTTTTTTTCTCTCTCTACAGGTGGTCTCATCTATTCCCCAGGGTTTCATTAATTATTTCTATATAGATAACTGTCAAATTGATAATGCCACCCTATCTCCCAAGGTCTAGACCAGCATTTTCAATGATCTCTTAGGTAACTTTATTTTGAAATACCACTGGAACGTCAAAACCAACATGCTCAAAACAAAATTCACTATTTTGCCCCCATAAATTCTCCCCAGTTCTATTTATAAAATCATCTGACCAAGCTCGAAGTGTTCCACAGTGCCTGCTTCAGCCATCTTTATGGTCACGGGAACTAACTATTCTCATCTGCCCATTCCACTGGGGAAAGTCTTCACATCCTTGAGGCAGAAACCCCCCAAATGATGGTTTGAGGTCTGTTGGTTACCCTCAACCAGGCTCAGCCTGTCTGCCAAGAGGGTTTTACCAGGGGGTGGCTCCTGTGCATGCTAAGCTTCTTGGAGCCACAGAGAGAGCTGTGCAACAGATGGACACCAAAGGTGGATGAGCAGCCCTGAAAAAGGCTCAGCAAGCCCTCACACCAGAGGTGCTAATCATCCTCAAGCACCCCATATGTACAGGATGAATAATATATCTCTAAGTGCCTGCTAGAGGCCTTTGGATTACAGTTTTTTCTTCTGGCTCAGTTTAGTTGTATTACCAAAAAACTGCACAAAGTTAATTTTTTTATTTCCCACCTGTATTTTGATGATGGTCTTTTCTAAGGGTCTCTCTCTCTCTCTCTCACTCTCTCTCTCTCTCTCACTCACACACACACACACACACACAGAGAGACACATATCCTCATTCTTATAAAGCAAAAAATGTAATGATTTTTTCCACTGCTCTATCCCATTAACTGAGAATCAGTCCAATAGAGTGAAAATAACTACTAGGCTAATTTCCACTCTATTTGCTACTTACTGTCCGTGTGACCTTGGACAGTTCACTTAATCTCTGTCCCAACACCTATCCAGCCTACAGATTACTTACAAATCAACCTTCCTAAAGTATAGCTTTGGTGTCTACTTTACTCAATATGTTTAAGTGACTCCCCATTACCCATCGATTAAGTCCAAACTCCTTAGCCAGACAGCCAAGACTCTCCATGATTTGGTTCCAAACTACCTTCTGAACCTCCTCTCCTATTACTCCTCCAATTCTGCCTAGTTTCGACTGATCCTTCAAGGTTCAGCTCATATGTCAGCTACACTGAAGCCTTCTCTGTGTCCTTCTGGGAAGAGGTAACCTTTTCCTCACCTGGACATAGTATTTTGTATCTCTTACTGAATTTCACATTATACTGAGTGCAATTTTTATTTACATATATGTCTGTCTTACCACAGTAAAAGGAAACTACATGAGAACAGAGACCATGTCTTTATATCCCATATTGCTAGAACTCAGTGGAGTGCCTGGCACATAGTGCTCACTCAACAAATATTTGCTAAATGATTTACTTCACAAATTTTTTTTATTTCTTAATCTAACTGGTAATTCATTATTTTCATTCTGATCTCTCTAGATCAGTAATTTCCAGTTTTTCTGAAGTTGCACCAATCTACTGTTTAACTTTATGATATCCCTTAACTCTGATACAGAAAGTTTTACATGGTCTATATTTTTTTAAAAATTAAAGTTAGTTAAAATAAGCCTTATTTTGATGATTTTATGATACATCTTAAAATAGAGAAATGCTGGGATATCACAAACCCAGAGCTAGTAATTAATGGTCTGAGGAGTCTTTGCCCTTTTAGATTATTTTATTTTTTAGCTTTTTTTTTTGGTGAGGTAATTGGGGTTAAGTGACTTGCCCAGGGTCACACAGCTAGTAAGTGTCAAGTGTCTGAGGCTAGATTTGAACTTAGGTCCTCCTGACTCCAAGGCCAGAGCTCTATCCACTATACCACCTCACTGCCCCTATATACTTCTAGGTTTATATCCCGGGAGTTCCTCTTTAGTATAACAAGCAAGAGCTTCCTTCTGAAATAGACTAACAGAACACAAGAAACACAACCATTGCGATAGTGGGTTAGACCCACAACTTATCTTGCCCCAAATGGTATGACGATAGCACCCTGGAATTTAGGTAAGGGTCACAGTTCTCTTCCCTGATATCAACTTCAAAAGGTTGTAACCTTAAAAGTAATCAGCTTTTCCTAGAAGGTGTAAAACGCCATAACAGTGCCATAACAGTTTTACTTGGAAGACTTCCAAATAGAACATTCTCACTTATTTCAAATGAAATATAAGACAGCAGTGATGCTGATGAAAAGAAGTTATTGTGAGCTTAAATTTAAAAAAAAACAAACAAACAAACAAAAAACTAGTACCAAGCAGATAAGTTTTAGAGCATTTAAATGTTAGGATATTTGTAATCTTTATTAAGAAATGTCTTCCTTGGCCCATTAAGATTACTAAGGAAATGGGAATAAGGGCTGAAACAATAGCCTCCATTCAAGAATTTCTACTATAATCTTACAGAAACTGACTGCAAGGAAGCAACTAACACAAAAGGAAATTTTACCTCTATTTGAAATTCAATTCCAAAACAGATCATGTGGTAACCAACTATTATAGCAGACATCTTGAAATTCCTTTGTGTTGAAAACATTCAGTAACAAGCTTCCAAGATACTAAAGGTGTTTTCATTTATAATACCTAAAATCTTTTACATATCATCAGAATAAAGTGAAAAACATTCATAACCTCACTCCATCCCAATGAAATATTATCATTATTTTATAGGTGGAAAAATTCCAATAATTACTTACTTTATAAACCAATTATGACAAGGATAAGAATTATCAATTGCAGATGGGAAATATATCTTTAAAATATATGTACATAATAAAATTCCCAAAGTGCACTTATAACATATATAAGAAAGAAGCAAAACACTGACCAAATATTATTTTTCTTAAGAAGAACTTAAGAAGGAACAGACAGTATAGAATTTGTCAACACTATGATGCAACTTATCTTCTAAATTTTTATCAGTTCAAAACGAAAACCATTCCATCCAAAAACTACTATTGAACTTTCTCTTCTCACTCTCTCTCCAAGTCTCACTATAAGAGCTATCAATATCACTTGCCACATATTTATCATTGGTGAACATCTTGTTCCTATGCAGAAAATGCAAGGTCAAATCTTTTCTCAGTACCTTGAACACTCTGACTGTTGATCACTACACAGTCTATACAAAGAATGTATTCTGAAATAACTCTATGATTGTCCTGAATTCAAAACTATTCTCTTTTACATTAAGGAGCTACAAAGAAAAACAGATTTCAATAAAAAAAGGATGAAGACTGCAATATTTGAGCAAGAATACAGTGGTGTTACTTAATATTCTGGTAGTTCCCTTTATTACTTCATTATCAGCTTTTATTAATAATTCCACAATACTATATAGGTTTAGGGCATTTTTATCTCATTTTGTATATAAGAAAATTTGGGCAAGAAAAAACTTTAACTAGACATGCAGAGACAAAGGTAAAAATAGAATTTATTGTTTGGTTCAATTAACCATTTGCTATCTTTTCTGCAAAAATCTCAGTTGAAAAGAGTATTTTCCTTCCTAGGAAACCAGCTAATACTTCTTCTAAAATATCTCTCTAGCCAGCTTTTTATTTAACCTGGTCCTTAATATATTACAGCTGTATATCTCTCTCTTTTTTGCAGCTTCTCGTCAATCCAATCGGACTTTGCACTGCCATAGTATTTCTCCTCTGTACTTTCAAGCATTTTTATAGGGCAACACCATCCCTCCAGACCCTCAGGTTCACAACCTGGGGGTCATCCTGGATTCTTCATATCTTTTACCCCCCATATCCAAGCTGCTGCCAACACCTGTCAATTTCACCTTTTCAATATCTCTCAAATAATGCCCTCTTCTCTCCTCTGACAATGCCAACATTACTGCAGGCCCTTAACATCTCAAACCTGGACTATTGCTTGGTCTGCTGGTAGGCCAGCCTGCCCTATCCCCCTGCTCCAATTCATCCTCCATTCAGCTCCCAAAGTGATTTCCCTAAACATAGGTCTGTCCATGTCAATCCTCTACTTATAAACTCCAATGTCTCCCTGTCACCTCCAGGAGCAAATACAAAGTGCTTCGTTTGGCATTCAAAACCTTTCATAACTTAACCCTCCCCTATCTTTCCAGTCTTCTCACACTTGACTCCCCAACACGTACTCTTCAATCCAGTGACAATGGCCTTCTGGCTGTTCCATGAACAAGACACTCCATTATTCAGCTCTAGGCATTCTCTCTGGCTGTCCCCCATGCCTGTAATGCTTTACTTCCTCCACTTCAACTACTGACCTCCCAGACTTCCTTCAAGTTCCAACCAAAATTCTATCTTCTACAGAAAGCTTTCCTCAACCTCAATTAATTCCAGTGCCTTCCCTCTGTTTATTATTTTATATTTATTCTGTATGTAGCTTGCTTCATATACACTTGTTTTCATGCCATCTATTGTTCTATGTAGGCAGTTAAATGTTGATTGATTTACTATTTCATTCCTTTCCCAAAACCCTGTCAAGGCTTTCTCACTGTCTTGTCCCTTCAAGTTCTCTTCAAACACTTGGCTTCCAAGCACCATACCAGTCAGTTCCATCTTCAGAAATTTATTAAAGACTTACTATGTACCAGGCATTGTACTAAGCACTGGGGACACGCTGAAAGGCAAAAAACACTGTCCCTGCCCTCAAGGCCCTCACAACTAAATAGGGAAGACAAAATAAATATTCATACATACGTACAGGACCCCTACAGAGTAGATGTAAGGTATCCATGCTACATTATTCTTTAGTCAACTTCCATTTCAATCAAGGTAGACTCCTCACTGCTGCTTTCTTCTAAATCTGAATCGATTTTTCCCACAATACAGCAATGACCACTAACACTGACATAGTACTTTAAGGTTTGCAAAGTGCTTTACACATGTTATCTCATTTGATTCTCACAACTTTGGGAGATAGGTGTTACTGTTTTACAACTGAAGACACTGAGGCAAATGGAGGTTAAAAGTGACTTGCCTCTGGTCACCCAGCCTTTAAGTGTCTGAAGCTAGAACTGAACTCAAGTCTTACTGACTCCAGGTCCAGGGCTTTATCCATTGCACCACCTCACTGCCCATGATATACTAAGAATCAGACTTTTACTACTACTTCCACCTTAGTAAGAATGAACATCCTAAATGAATGTTCTTGTTGACTGCTAAATGGAAGTTATAGGTAGGAAGATGCCATTTCATCCACTTAGCCTTGGGTTATTTAGTTAACAGTTTATCTCTACTGATATTGCATATAAAACTCCTTAAAAAAAAAACCTATAAAAACAGGTAATGGCATGTTTATAGCATTCCTTCCATTAAAAGGTCCTACAAATAAAGAGTGTGTCTTCTCTATATTATACATGAAACTCAGCATAATACTACAGCAACACAACATTAAATGAGTACACCTACCATTTTCTTATCTTCAAGGCCCACACTGGAACTTAATAACTGCATGTTAAAAAAGGCCAATATGCCCAGAAGCTTAGGTTGTAGATAATCGGCCTAAGACCAAAATATAAAAAGCTGACATTTAATCATCTATATATAGAATAAAAAGCATAAATCAATAATAACTCATTTAGTTCAAAAAATTGTTTATTTGTACTTTGTTCAATTGAATTACATCAATTCTTTTACCTATTTGGTCACGATCAATTTACTTCCCTCAATGGTGCTTTGGGAGAAATTTGTAAGCGTTAATCCACATTCACAAAATTTCTCTCTAAATCACTCTATGAAGAGAAATTCTTCTTTTTCATTATTTTCATGAAACTAGGGACAAGGGAGGAAAAGTAGGAATGTGGAGTACTGAGGGATGGCTGTACAGGGGAATCATGCTGCTGCTTGAATTGTGGTACCAATGAGCCTTCTCAAGATTAGAGATATTGTCAAGAGAGACTGTCTCAAGACAAGGAAGAGATAAGCTCACTTTCCTATATCTAAAACCCTCTTCAGAATGACACCATAATGGAAAGAAGGTATAGAAGCTTTCTGTCTTTCAAACACCAAAGGACAACTATTCTATGTCACCAAAATTTGAAAGGATAATCAATTTAATGTAAAAAGTACAATTACGAGTATGTCTGCTCATATTTGTGTTTATCAATGCAAACAAATGTGTCACAGAGACAATAACTTCAGAATCTACTTACTTTAAAAATGTTCATCACTATTTCAACTTTGCAATTCTAAAAATCTCCCCTTTACATTAAGCAACAGTTGTAATGAAAGAAAAAAACTAAGATGGTTTGGGTACTGTTTCAGATAAAGAAATACAGAACTGAAAAGATTATTCTATTCTACAGATATAGAAACAAAAACTGAGGCATCAATAAAAAGTTATGGAATGATTTAGGAAACTCTTTAAAAAAGTGGGTTGGCAAACCTAGCTAACCTAACTTCAAATATGGTATTTAAATATCCTTGCACTTCACTTTGGCTGTGTTGTGCTGGCCCACTAAATTAAGCTTACTAAAAAATAATAGCTGACATTTACATTTTACAGATTATGAAACTGAATTTCAAAGAGGTTGAATGACTTATCCATAGTCACATAGTGCTGGCAGTAGAATTCAAACCGAGGACTTCCTAAGTCTGTGTACCACGCTAGAATGACTCTACTTAAATAAATAACATTCATAGCCACATTCAAATGATCAAGGGCTTAAAAATAGGAACTGTAACTTGGTAAGAATTTGAAAGCAGTTTTCAAACCTGAAAAAGTTACCTTTAAAAAAAAAGATAATAATTCTAGGTATATTAAACAGAGCTATGGTTATCATGGTTTGTACTCCTCTGGGGAAAGTATCAGGGAAGGACAGGGAGACAAGTAGAAACTTATTTTTAAAGATCATGCAACAAGTCTACTTCAATCTGAATGAATAAGAGACCTAAATGAGCTTTAACATTTTTGCTTAATGTGAATAATAAAAGAAAAGGGTTTTAAATGATTCAGGTCCATGAATTTTTCAAACAAGCTAGAATATACATTATTATTAATACTTAATCATGAGCACAAGTTAAATGAAGCTTTTTCTGGAAAAAGCCTATCTTGATATTTAAACAAATTTATATTGGAGGCGCAGTATGAAAAGTACAGAAACACGTGAAAACAAAATATTCTTACCATTAGTTCTGGTGATGTAATGTCTTTTGGGCCCTGATATGGATCCTCACTGGAAGCAAATGAAGCCAGTATTGACAAACCATTGAAAACCTGTTGATAGTGTTCTCCAATACGCAATAGTAGCTCATTATGTAATCCTTGGAAATCCTGTCTCAGCAAGCTACCCAATTCGATCTCTGTTTCATTCTAAACACAGAAATAAATTTCTAAATTGTTAACTTCTTACAACTGAGGTTTGCTTTCATGTCAGTGTTGGAAAGATTCATTTTTAGGAGCTATTAATAAATAAAGATACAAAACCAGGTTACCAGAATTATTAGTGATAAATTTTAAGGAAAAGATTTTTTGAATTAGGAAAGAATTTTAATGATTCTCTCATTTTCTTCCCTTTCCCAGACTTCTTGTCTAGGGTGTAGATATTGAAGGAAAGGTGACCTTATATTTCACAGGCTTAATGTCAGCTAGATTTTAAACTAACCTCATTTTCTGAAAAGGACTACAACATGACAATTTAACACTCACAAAAACATATCTCATCATACTATGAGTACCAAGAACCCAGATCCTTAGAGACTACTCTAGGTTATAAAAAGCACTTCAATCAATATTCTTGGAGAAAAGACTGGCTGAAAGTAATTCAACAAAACTCAGCAGATGTTTATTAAGCACCTATTTCAGGCAAGGAACTGGGAATATAAAAACAAAAAAGAAAACATTCCTGCCCAACGAAGCTTTCTGTCTACTCTACTAGCAGGATGCAACACAGATGCATAAATTCAGTTCAGGGAAGGTTTTATAGAGCAAGTGATACCCAAGCCAAGCAAGAGGAGGGTCCTGAAGAAAGAGAGATAAGCATTCTACCTATGACAGATGGCTTATACAGATGCACAAGGGGGGAGACTAAATGCCAAGTTCGAGGAAGTCTCATGAGTCCCTTTTGGCAGGGCTATAGACAGTGTAAAGGGAATCACGTGAGATAGGCTGAAAAGGTGGGTTAGAGTCAAAATATGGAGAGTCCTAAACATAGGGCTGAGGATTTTGTGTTTTCTCTTGAAAGTTTCTGAGCAGGGAAGTGGCACATAAAGGAAACCTACACCTTGGGAAGAATACTCTAGCAGTTGAGCAAAGAGAGAAGGGACTAAAGGTAGTGAGAACACTTAATGATATTAGAGCAATCTAGAAGAAAAGCAGTAAGTGTTGGAAATAAAGGAACGACCCTGTAAGTAGAAATGTGGGGATAGATGCTAAAAATTCTATGGAAATAAAACAGACAAAATTTGACAACCGACTGAACATGGGTGTGAGGGAGAAGAACATGTCAAAAATGATTACAATGTTAGAATCAGAAGTGATTGTGAAAATGGTTCCCCTTGACAGAAATAGGGAAGTTTTCCTTAAAGCAGGAGATAATTGGGGGGGGGGGGCAGAAAAGGGGAGACAGAATGAATTTAATTTTAAACTTAATGAGTTTGAAATACTGTTGGGACAGCCAGGAGATGTCCAACAGGCAACGCAGGACTAAAGTTCAGGATATTATCAAATCTGGGCCCTCAATCATGAATGGCAATACTTTTATCTTCTCCGGTGGAGACTTTATCTCACTTTTCACAGTAACTGCTCCAAATCTTCTCTTTTCTAAAGTCACCTGCACACCTCTACCTCTCCATTCCCTCATAGCAGATAAACTTACCTCACACTTCAGTGAAAAAATTAAAACCATCATCAAGAGCTCCCTAATTACACACTTCAAATCTGCACCATCCCCTATTTTCTTTTCTTTGTTCCAGTCTCAGAGGATGAGGTGACATTTTTCCTTGCTAAAACCAATCCCTCTACTTCTACTTAAGCCCATCACCTCCTATTTCTTCTTGGACACATGTCCCTTTTAAGCACCCTTTCTCTCTCTATAATTTTCAACTTCTCCTTACTGCTGCTTTACAAACACGACTAAGTCTACTTCATTTGACGCTACTATTTCCTCAAGCCACTGTACTCTAGCCCTCTTCCCTTTCACAGTCAACTCTTGGAAAAAATGTCCTCTATACTCAGGGGTTCCACGTTCTCATCTCCCATGCACTTCTCAACACCTTGTAATCTTCCCTATCAATCAACTGAAACTGCTCTCTCCAAGATCACCAAGATTTCTTTACTGCTAATCCAATGGCCTTTTCTCAGAGCTCATCCTTAGCCTTTCTGAAGTGTTTCAAAATGATGATCAAGACCTCATCTTGAATATCCTCTCTTAAAAGTGCAAAATACTATAAAGTAGACAAGAAGAATGAATACTGAGAAAATGTCATTGGATTTAGCAATAAAGAAAACCTTGATGATCTAGAAGAGAGCAGTTTCAGTTGACTGAGGGGTTGAGAAGATTGCAAGGGGTTGATAAATGGACAGATACTTTCTCCTCTCTGGGTTATCATGATACTAATCTGTGAGATTGATCCTGCTCAGACTCCTTTGCAGGATCTTCATCGATGTCTCACCCCACTATACCCCAAGACTCTATCCTGGCTTCTCTTTCTTTCTCTATACTTTTCCTCAATGATCTCATCAACTACCAATGATTCAACTCTTATTTCTAAGAAGATTGATTTCCAAAACTATATATCCAGCCCCTATCTCTCACCTGAGCTTTAGTCCCCATTTCTAATTGGCTGCTAGACATCTTCCCATGGATGTTCCATAGACATCTCAAACTTAGTATCTCAAAATAGGGCTCCTTACCTTTTCTCCTAAGCCCAACCTTCCTCCCAACTCCCTTTCTTTTGTCAAGTAGATTACCATTTTTACAGTCACCCAGGTTCACAAGGCAGGCATTATTCTTGAATCTTCACTCTTACTCCCCCTTCCTAGCCAATCAGTTGACAAGTCCTACTGATTTTCCCTCCAAAACACCTTCTTTCCACCTATACTACAACCACCCTAACTCAGGCTCCCATTCCCTTTCATTTGGCTTCTTCTAACTGCCACTAAATTGGTTTCCTTATCTCACTCTCTCTTCTTTCTAATCCAACCTCCCCACAATTGGCAAACTGATGCTCCCAAAATGTAGGTCTGATCATATTATTCCTCTACACAAGAAGTTATGGTGGTTCCCCACTGTCTTCTGGATAAAATACAAACTCCTCTATTTAGCATTTAAAGCACTTCAAACTCTGGCTTCAGCCTACCTCTCCAGGCAAATTACACATTACAGACTGAGACAAAGATTTAAACAGTATATAATAGTTGGGGTCATTCTTCTAGTATCTACATTTTGTTTCTCTCCATTTCCTTACCCAAAAGACCTCCTCTAATACTGTTTTAATGATAACTATAAAATATCTGACAAATATCAAATTACCTGGAGGTAATGAAGTGCACGTTCCAGTTCATCTTTGGAGCAAGAACAGACCAAGTGGGAAAAGATGTATTTGAAGTTATTTATTAATATCTCTCTACGGTTTACATTTAATTGTTTTCCTATTGTTCGAATAAGGGCAGAAGCTGCTGGACTTGCTTTGGCAGCAAGGTCAGGTAACAGAACTTGTAATGTCCTCTGAAGAAAGAAATAAAAAAACACATTTATTTACATGGTAGAATTTCTGGATATTATGTACACTAACGTATTTTGTGCTGACCCAAGCTCCTATGTTAAGTTCAAGTTAAGTTAGAGTGCTGTTGAGATGCCATGGGGAGATGTCCAGGAGGAAATGCCAGACTAGAATTCATGATGTTATCTAATCTGGCCTTCACTGCTACACACCAATCCTTTCATCTTTCTCTGACTCTATCTCACTCTTCATAGCAATTGTTCAAAGCCTTCTTTTCTCTCAAGTTACCTGTATACTTTCAACTTATATCTGAAATGGAAAATGTTTAGATAACTAGATAAAACGATTTTACTTTTTTTACCCAACTGTTTTAGACTGTGAAAAGCTAACTTACTAAACTATAATTAAGAACAATTGTTCTACAATTTCTAATGAGATTCCCAATTTTAGAATTCTCTGATACTACAGAGTCTAACTTAAGAACTTTTATATTGCTATTCCTCTTTAGAAGGATATAGAGTGAGGATAATTTGGTTACAGTAGAAACTGTGGAAGCTTCCTAAGGACCCTCTTATTCTCTTGTGAGGCTACATATTACAAAATATATTACTTTTGTCTGAGGTCCTCAGGGGTCTAATCTGAATGAGAAACCGTACAGTCTTTAACTATCAATTCCAAAAAAATGTCCTATGCTACAGTTCCTAATTTCATTATCAGAACTCATAATGGTTCTTATATTCAATCAGTCAGGAAGGGCACATCACTTAGCCTCTCTATACCTCAGTTTCCCCATTTATAAAATGAAGGAGTCAGACATCTGTTTCTGTCTTACTGTGGAGTAGTGCCATTTGTTTGTGAATACTATAAACTGTAATTAGAAGTGGCTTAGGTTTGAGTCACTTCAACTCTTAAACTATTACTTAATTTTTTGTCACTCTACATGAATGGTAAACTCCCTGAAGATAAGGACCTTATATAATATTTCTTTGTATTTCTCACAGCACTAAGCACTCAACAAACATTTAGTAGATAATAACAGTAACAGTAATCAGCTGCTGCTGATGACAACAATGGTTATAGCTAGCATTTATGTAGTACTTACTATATGTCAGGCACTGTACTAGGCACTCTACAAATATCTCACAACAACCCTGAAAAGTGTTATTAGCTCCATTTTGCAGTTGAGGAAACAGAGGCAGAAGTTAAGTCACTTGCCCAAGGTCACACAGCTAGTCAAGGGCCTGAAGCTGAATCTGATCTCAGGTCTTCCTGACGGCCACTGAATCTCCTAAATGCCTAGCTTACTAAGTGGATGAATGTTGCAGTGGAAAGCCATAAGACAGTTAACCACTCAGCCTGTAATCCCGAACAATATGAATTTAGGTTCCTTAGTGTACCTTACTTGCCCAAATCAAAGTTACAAGAAAATGCATGAAATTCAGAATTCTGAGTAAGATTAAGTTTTTATGGATATATACATATGACCAGTTTAAAAACAACAAAGAAAATCAAAACAAAAAGAGAATGAATAACAGAATAAAAACAGTCAATTAAAAATAAACCATATTTTGCAACTTACAGTAAGGAACAGATTACTATCAGTAAAATCAAAAACATTGGAAATTTCAGATAAGATATTTCGTGTCATTTCCTGCTGCCGAGTAACATCTTGCTTTCTTATCTCGGTGTTCTGACATGGAGTGTTGGGGAGTGCTATCTTCTGGCTGGAATGGAGGGATTCCACCAAAAACTAGAACATAAACAATTTAAATATCAGTTTCTATCACTAGAAGGAAAATTTCTATCACAGAAAAAAAAACAACCCATGATGTTTACAAGCTTGAATTCTTGGACATGAATTGATTCAATAAGAAAAGCAAGCCATGATACCATGGGAAAAACTAATTTTTCCCCCTCTAAAACCACCATAAAACAAAGGTATCACCTAACAATAAAAAGCAAGGCTGCTCAATGGCAGAGAAAGTAATGAAAGGGAAAATACATTAAATCATCATGAATTTGTACTTATGTACATTCTTGTACACATAACTATGTATCTGGGTATCTTTATAGCTATTGTGATATAAAGTGGCAGTATTTTAGCACTAAATGGAATTCCACTTTTAAAGAAAACAAGCTAAACTTACACTGCAGGCAATGTGCTTCTTATAGATAGCACAAAGCAGGGTTGCTCCTCCATATGCAACAAGAATATTGGCTCTTACCTGGCAGATAGGTTTCTTGTACTGGCTGAAAAAGGTTTGCAGTTTAACACATTTGGCCGCAGCTAATGCTCTGATTTCTGTGTATGCTGCTCCAGAAATAGATGGTGATTTGGACAACAAACAATGCAATAGGTGCAAGAGTGCAAAAGGCACCAAATCCCCTTTTGCCGCCCTTAAAAGATGAAAGATTTTATTAATGTCTCAAGTTTTATAAATGTAGAGTTCCCTCCAAATAAACCTATCTTCCCATAAAGTTTTTCTCAGAAGGGTTTTCACATATAATACAACCAGGAAAAATTAGTGAAGTATAAATTTATCAATAAAGTTATCCCTTCATATGTAATAGTGGACACATTTCCAGTTTTGGAACAAAGGCTTTTTTCTTTATTAGATTATATGCTTCATGGATTACATTAACAGAAACCAATCATTCTTTAATTATTTGCCATTAATTCAATGTTAAATATTAACTACATCTTGGTTAATGGAAACTAATGCATATAGAAATCACACATTTTATAAAAAAAAAAAGAAATCATATATGTTATAAAGGGTAACATAAAGATGCTTAAGAACTGAGATCAGGGAATAGGGGACAAGCAGTGATGTAATGGATTTGAATCCTAGCTTTGCCACTTACTAACTCTGTGACTCTGGGCAAGGCCTCAGTTTCCTATTTTTTAAATGAAGTAGTTGCACTAGGTGACCTCTAAGGAGCCTTCTAGCTCTAAATCTATGATCTCACAAGCCAGAAATACAATAAGGGATAAAGAACACGGCTACCTGAAAAGTTTAGTCTATGACAACCTTGTTATGTTGGCAAAATAGCATTTTGTTATGTTTGATATAGGGCAAAATATAGCAAAATGTCATGAATTTAGAGGGAAATAAGTAACAATGCAAATATGTAGTCAAATATACCTTCCAATATCCCCTGTTGTAAGAATCAAGGTATCCTTCAACTCATTATTTCTTGACATTTGAGCATGTGTATACGCCTCTCTCATTCTCAAGACAAAAAGCTGTTAACAACAAAAATATGTTCAATAACTTATTAAAGGTGTTTTATAGAACAAGATTTTTAGTAATGACAATGTTAAGAAATTAAAAGTCGACCTCTTTTATAAATCCATCTTCGGAGTCCAAGGATTCCAATAAATATCTGATGTTTCCACTAAAAGCCATTCTCACATCCTTGTCTGGGTCCTCCATTAAATTTAATAACGTGCCAAGGACTACTTTTACATCTGCTTCATCTTCCCGAAAATTGAGGTGCTTACAAAGATGAGGCAGATTATCTATGAAGGCTGAAAGGTAAAACATATATAACATCTAATTAACACATTTTAAAACATATAAGGAATATTATGTCAATGTTTCAATGAACAAAATACAGTACAGTACAAATTTTAAGTTCACTTTTAATCATAACAAGAAGGAATGAAAAAGCCTTTATAATATTCCACATTTATATTGGAATAAGAACCTCCCAATAATAAGTTCATTATATCAGCTATTTTTCATTTGATCAGTCCAGTGTTCAATGGCTCAGTCAAAAAATAAGTTACAATAAATAATGAACATTGGTATATAGCATTATCCAAAGAGCTTCAAAATCTCATATTTCAATGCATTGCAATAAGACAAAACTATTTCCAATTTCTCAATTTCCAAAATTTATTCCTTTTGGTGTTGCAGGGGATAGGATGCTGGACTCGGGAGTCAGCAAGACCTGAGTTCAAATCCTGCCTCAAACAGGTTGCAAACTTTTTCAGCTTCACTTTCTTCATTTGTAAAATGAATTTGTAAAAAACAAAACAAAAAAAAAAACCAAACCTACTTCATGGGTTTGTTGTGAGGACCAAAGAAGATCATCGATGTAAAGTGCTCTGCAAACCTTAAAACAATATAAACTATTATAATGCTGTTGTAAGATTTAATTTAGCAAATCCTTCGTGTAAGGAAGCTAAAAGTGAATGATTGATACAGTCACTGACAAACTGTGTGACTATGAGGTTTTCTTCAGTTTAATTCAAATGAATAACCTGTGAGCCCAATACTTTGGCTAAGTCTGACCTTCATTTTCCTCATTTATAAACTGAGGAACTTCA
Source organism: Vombatus ursinus (assembly GCF_900497805.2). Taxonomy (NCBI): domain Eukaryota; kingdom Metazoa; phylum Chordata; class Mammalia; order Diprotodontia; family Vombatidae; genus Vombatus; species Vombatus ursinus. The sequence continues at coordinate 7,436,920 of NW_020954588.1, forward strand.
CTACCTACTTTACTGGGTTACTGTGACAAACATACTTTTATACTGTATGTTTTATAATGTGAGGTTATTTTATTTCAAAGTAGTAGTAGATGTACTAGCAGTACTGGTAAAATAATGATGAATTTAATGGTAATAAGCATCATGACCTGAAAAGCAGTTTTTTAGTTTTGTGAAATGTACATTTAAAACCTTTGCTAAAATTCTTATTCATTTGCTCTGATGCAATTTTTTTTCAAGCCCCACTGGCCCAAGATGATTTCAAACTAGACAATAAAACACATCAACACTTACCCAATTTTACTGGACTAGGAACTTTTTTTTTCAGCAAGAAAAGGATTGGCTTGCAGATAGAAGCTTTCAGGAGAGAAAATGACTGTTCACAATCAGAAGCAACTGTGAGGTTCTTACAGAAGATGCCAACATTTCCATCCTCAGAGAGAGGTTCTGTTAAAGGACTTTTCCACTCAAATGGGCCACAAAGAGTACAAATCAGCTGTCCAAGTATAGTGGCAAATGCTTTTTTGACAGCACCCAAATCGTCTTTGACTTTATCTCTGTATTTAAGAAAAAAAAATTATCTTTCTGGATATTTACTTTTGGCCTAGTCAGGAATATTAAAATAATCATTTGCATCAAGACATTCAATCAGGAAGAGGCTATCGTAAAAAAAGCATAGATTTTCAAATTAAAAGTTGCTATCCCCTCTGCATTATCATCAACAAACATTTATCAAGTACCTTAAAAATGTTAATTAAACTACAGAATCTAAATGAATAAAATAATACATACATGAGAATCTTGGGAACTCTCTTGTAAGAATTTTTACTCCGCTGATGCAACAAGATAGAGAATCCTCTAACACAACTAGCACGAATTATTTCATGAGAGCTTTGCATTGCCCAATAATACACTGCTGTTCTCCATTCAAGACAAATATCTCTCGGGAACAAAGTCAGAAGGTATATACACTGTGACTGTGCCTGGGGTGCTAAAAAGATGAAGTTTATTGAACAATGTTTCCTATAACATTAATTCTAAATACTTGTTGCAACATTTGGTATAAGTTTATCTAATATAAGTAAAGGCAGTATCCTAAAATTAAAATATAGTATTATATACTTTAAGAAAAAACTGATATTAAGGACAGCAAAGGAGACACAACTTTATCTGTACACTTACAGAAACTATCTGAAATACTTTGGCTCAGGGCCAAAAGATCAGTGCCAAATGTGGTCAGTTTTAAAGAAGGGTCTTCAGAGTGGCTATAAATCCATGGAAGTGATAACATTCCACACAAATCCTCCAGAATCTTATCTTCAAATGGAGTTTTTACTAAAAAAAACATACAATAGGTAATTAATTGCATTTCAATCTTTATTATATCTCTAAAGTTTTTTTTAATAAACATATGTATTGTATAACAACATAAAATGGATTTCTGTATAAATGAATTTTAGTTGTGTCAGAAAAGTCTGATGTCTAGTTTTGGGGTGGAGATAACTCTGGTTTCTCAAAGACTAAGCTACCAAATTATGACAGGTCTTACACCAAGCTAGAAAACTTCTACGTATCGACCTGATGAAAGGCATGCATGTCATTCAAGAACATCTGAGCTAAGTTCCAAGAGGTTCCTGATTGATGAATTTTCAGACATATCAACTCCTAAAGACAGCCTACACAAACCAATGAAATCAGAGGTCTTTGAATTAAAAGAATCTATTTTATACACATTGTGAGAAAAGTTAAATCAAAATATTTCACCAACAGGAATACAGGGCTAAGGAACTACTTTTAATCATTTATACAAAGGATAGCAGAATAAATAAAACAGAAAACCTAAGAAACACATTTGTGCATTCCAAAGAAATGTAAATTGCAAGGGACTTAGCTATTCTCAGTAATACAATGATCCAAAAGAGTCCAGAGGATATGAAATGAAAAATGCTATCCACCTCCAGAGAAAGAACTGATGGAGTCTAAATGCAGATCAAAGCATATTTTTTCTTTCTTTTTTTTTCCCGGTTTTTTTTTTTGGTCATGTTTCACAACATGACTAACATGGAAATATGCTTTGCACGAGAGTTCATGTAACCTATATCAAATTGTTGGTCTTCTCAATTGGGGGTGGGTGGGAGAAGGAAGGAAGGAAGCATGGAGAGAATTTGGAACTCAAAATTTTTAAGAAAATATTAAAAATTGTTTTTACATGTAATTGGGGGAAATAAAATATTAAATCATCAAAAAATTAAAAAATAAAGCTATGTGAATTTAAACTTGAGATACTAGTAACTCTGCAGGAATGCTTACTATATATTGATTTCATTTTTAAAGGTTTTTCCAGTTTGATGATTATTTCCATAACTTACCTTGCATATAAAACAAAGCATCAAATATTTTCAGCAATCTATCAATCACTGGTTCCAGATTAGGCTTCTGAACAGATTCCAATAAACATCTACATATCTTAAGCACTCTTGTGATAAAATCCAGAGACAGCCAGGTTATTTGTACATTCGACACTAAATCTGAAGACCTCATCTTATGTTTAAGGGGAGTGACGTTATAATTAAGGTTGCTATAAAAGAAAAATAAAAGATATCAGAATAAAATCTTGTTTGATAATGTTCAAAACCAGTATTCCAGTAAAAACAAAAGCAATGATAACACTTCAAAATTATTCTGTACCTAGTTCATTCTAATCACAACGGGAGGCCAACATAAACATGCAAATGTGCTAGTTATGTCAAATGTAATCATTTTAAAGCTAGGCTTTCTGTCTATGTTTAGGTCTTAAGCAGGTCTGTTACTCTGTTTACAGAGCACAATTAGTAGCAGTTTCATGTTTAGGGAACAAGATGAATGCAGAGGGTGTGAGGGGAGAAAAGTGTAGGAAGGCAAATATGAAATAAGGCTGAGTTAGTTTGTAGCCAGATGTGAATGTCCTTCAACGTGCTACTGTTGAACTGCCTGTCCCTTCTACTATGGGCTTTGAAATACATTTTTATAATAAATTTTCTTTCATACTAAATTTGTTCCTTTCTAACTCCTCCCATATTCTGGCACTTACTGAGACCTGGCTCCTCGCTGACAACATTGCATCCTTGGCCTTTTCCAGGACTGGATGCACTCTCCCTCATATATCCTTAATCCTTGGTAATGGCAGGGGAATCAGAACTCCCCTTAATCCCCATTGCCAGTTCCAGATTCTCCCTCCACCATCATCTCTCCAAGAACTCAGCCCCCGACTCAGTTTCTGTCTACCACAACTCCTGCCCTCATGAGGAGACTTCAAAATGCACGATGATACTCCCTCAAATACCCTAACTTAGCAGTTTCTCAATCTACTCAATTCCTATGGCTTTCAACGCTATGCCATCTCAGCTACAGAGTTAGATGGTGTCATCTTAGATTGTGTCATCATTCCAACTGTTCTACATTTATGTTCATGAACTCTGAACTTCCTTTAGTTGATCATAATCCTTCAACATTCTATCTTTCCCTATGCCTTATGATCCCTAACCCTGTAGGGATTCCTTTCTCACCATGACCTTCATTCCTTCCACCCCTCAGTTCTCTTTCAGGCCACCAATCATGCACTAGATACACTCTCCTCCTTTCCCTATCTCAGCCCCTTGGTGAACCAGTTTACCTCTCCACTATTTTTTACCCTGAAATCCCTTGTCCCTTTGTCCTATCGTGTCTTACCAAACCCCACAACCCTAGAAAATTCCACTATCCTCCTTTCACTCCTATTTATGTGCTGCTGAAAGGAGCAGGAGAAAATCATGAAACCATGATTACCTCCAGACTCACACTTCCAACTGCTTATTAGACATCTCAAACTTACTGTGCCATAGAAATCTTAAATTTAACTAGTCCAAAATGAACTCATTAAGCCATATTCTTTTCCAAACTTTCTTTTTACTGCTGAAGGCACTTGGCATCCTCCCCGCCACCCAGATTCACGCCCTAGATGTCATCCTTGATTCCTTACACTCTTTCACTCCCCCCAAACATCCGGTCTGTTGCCAAGTTATGAAGATTCTACCTTCTCAACATCGTATATGGACTCTTCTCTCCCATGTCACTATCACCACCTTAGTGCAGCCTCTTACCACTTCACACCTGCACTACTGCAACAGTCTTCTGTGTGGCCTTCTTCAAATCTTTATCTACTCTAGTCCATCCTCCCATTAAAGGACAGGTCTAACTTTGTCACTCCCCTATTCAATAAATGGCAGTGACTAATCTCATCAATATAAAGTTCTCTGTTTGGCTTTTAAAGTCTTTTATAACCTGGTCCTTTACCACCTTTCCTATCTTCTTATATCTTACTCCCCAATATAACATGTACTCTTCAATCCCGTGATTCTAGGCTTCTTACTGTTCCCTGAACAAGACTGGCTTTCCTTCCTGCTTAGAATTCTCTTCCTCCTCACTTCTACCTCCCAGTTTTCTTTAAAATCTCAACTAAAATCCCACTTTTTATAAGAAGCCTTTCCCAGTCCTCTTTAATGTTAGTGTCTTCTCTCTGAGGTTATCTGCAGTTTATCTTGTAGGTATCTTATTTTCACATAGTTGTTTACATGTTGTCTCCTATTAGATTATGAACTTTTTGAAGGCAGACGCTACCTTTTACTTCTCTTATTATCTACAGAAGTTAGCACAGTGCTTGGTAAAACATGCTTCTTGACTTAACTTGTTGACCTGCTTGGGTCCAACACAAATCTGATATATAAATTCAAACGGGCCTTCACTGCAGCAAGGCAATCCTTTTATATCATCCCATTCACCAAAGAGGTCATTCTAAACCTTCTGATCTCTCCTTAAGCCTTCCACTACACTCCTTCTCCCCACAATCTCAGTTGAGAACCTTACTTCTTACTTTATTGAAAAAAAAATGAAGCCATTAGCCAAGTTTCCCCTTCTCCCCCTTCCTCATTTCATATCCTTCAAGATATTTTCTCCCACTATTTCCTTCTTCACCTTGAAGAGGCGGCCTTCACCTTGCCAAAGGCATCTTATCTACCTGGACCCTCAATCCCATCCCTTCTCTTCTTCTCCAGCAGATTGAACCCATTATCTAATCTTCGATCTCTCCCTATCTACTGTCTACAAATATGGTTATGTCTTCCCATACTTAAAAGCCCCTGCTCAATGTGACCAAGTCCACTAGCTATGACACTATTTATCTTCTCCCCTTCTCAGCTAATGTCCTTGAGAAAGCCATCCACAATAGGTACCTCCATTTCCTTTTCCCTCACTCTTCTGTACCCTCTGTAGTCTTGCTTCTGAACTTATCATTCAAGTCTACTCGTCTTTTCTCAATTCTCATCCTTCTTGACCTCTCTGAAGCACGTGACACTGCTGCCCACCTTTTATTTCCTCTCTAGATTTTCATGATGCTATTCCTTATTGTTTTTTTTCCTACTATCTGACTACTCCTCAGTCTCGTTTACTGGATCTCCATTAAAGTCATGACAATTAACTGTGTGGCTGTCCCCTCAAGGATTTGTTGGGCCCTCTTTTCTTTCCTCTATATTCTCTCGATTGGTGAAAGTTAGGGTGAGAGAGAGGGAAGAATTGAGGGTCATCCAGGGTTTTTGAACCTTAGTAATTGGGAAGATGATGATATCATAAAAACAAATGAGGAAGGTTGAATGGAATTAAAGGAAAGATAATAAGTTGAGTTTTAGACAGGCTGAGTTTAAGGTAGATATGTGCAATAGGCAGTTGCCAATATGGGACCTGGATTCATGGGAAAGGTTAGGGATGGACAGATTTAAGTTCAATTAAACAATCATTCATATACATGTAAAAATTGAACCTACTAGATTAAATAAGGTAACAAGAGAGAAAAAAGGAACCAGAGTAGATCTTTAGGGGGCACCTATATTTATAGGGTAGGAGAAAGATGAACTAAAGACCAAGAAGGTCGTGCAGATAAGAGGAAAAAAAACAAGAAAAAAAGCAGTGTTACAGAAAACAAAGGAGGATATAGTATCCAGGAGGAGGGAGAGGTCAACAGTGTCAAAAGTTATAGTAAAGTACAAGGGGAGGGCAGCTAGCAAGTACAGCGGATAGAGTGCCAGGCCTGGAGTCAGGAAGACCTGAGTTCAAATCTGGCCTCAGACACTTACTAGCTGTGTGACCCTGGGCAAGTCACTTCACCCTGTTTGCCTCAGTTTCCTCATATGTAAAACAAGCTGGAGAAGGAAATGGCAAACCACTCCAGTCTTTGCCAAGAAAACTGCAAATGGGGACACGAAGAGCTGGACACAACTGAAACGACTGAACAACAATAAAAAACAACAAAGAAGAAGGAGAATTTAAAGAAGGTCATTCTATTTAGCAGTTAAGAGATCACTGGTAGCTTTGAAGAGCAGTTACAGTAGAGCACTGTGGTTGGAAGCCACACTGTAAGGGACTAAGATGTAGGTAGTGAAAAACTCTGCTACTAACTAGCTGTGAAACTTTAGGCAAATCATTTTACATCTCTGGGCCTCACTTGTCTTAATCTTCAAAAAGATATAGCTAACTTAGATAACTTTTAAAGTACCTTTCAGCTCTAAAATTCAACAACATATAATCAATCAATAGAGGCGTTGTACGATACAGATAACCTCAATGAAATGAGCAAATGAGTCCTCCTAATAAGATCTCTTAAATGCAAGGTAAATTTATCAATCATAGGCCAGGACCCCAGAAGTTACCCTAAATTATTTTTACCAGATTTGCGGAGAACAGTGAACAGTACACAGAGCAGTCAACTGCAAAGTGACAACAATTCCTTCTAATGTCTGAATTATGGGGCTTTCCATACTATTTTGCTCAAGTAGAACGAGAAGAGATTCAGCTTTCTTGATCAGTGCATTCCACAACTTGTTCTTTTCATTCATGTCCACATGCTTAATTCTATAATTAATAATAATTATTTCAGAATACTTTCATTCAAGTAGAAATGCAGTTCAAATAATTTAAACATAAAAATATAGAAAGTGTTCAATAGTAAAATATATACTCAACTAGGTTTATAGCAAAAAATAATTGCTGGTCTAGTATTTGTCTTAACACTGCTTAAAGGAAATAATATCTTACATGATGGTGAATTTCATAAATTACTAGTCTATAAAGTAATCTCATGGCTTTAAGTATTTTGAAAAGAAAAACTAAACAGAGACTGGGAAGATCTGCACAATCACTATAAATATCTGTAGTCAAATTGACTCAGTTTCAACCTTACAGTAAGTATGAATGAAAAAGCATTCCTTTAACAAAATTCAGGCAAAACAAATTGGATATATTTAAGTCTTATGAAAAGAAAGTATTTAATTTAAAGTGCTAACAAGGCTCTACTAATGTACTAAACACAAACAGAATTACAGCCTTACTCTTCTGCCTGTCCTGCTGAGTCAGAGAAATGTTTTGATGATAAACTTAGTCGCTGTCTTTTTCGTGGTATTCCACTACTACAGCTGCTCCATTCATCATTAAAAGGAATATCTTGCTGGGTTTCACATTGAAACTGCTCAAAGATTTCCATACTTTCAAGCTTTAATGCTGCATAAAGTGAGCCCAACAAATACTGGAAAAACAAGTTAAGAAAGTCTATTAGCAACCATACTTACACTGATCAAAAATATAAAAGGGAAGAGGAAAAAAAACATACCTCAGATACATTACTTATTTCTTAATAAAGCTAACACATTTTCAAACATCTTAATCAGTCTTTTATTCTGCTATCAATATGACAGTTCTTTATTTTCTGTTATTTTTGTTAAAACTATATTCCTCTCAATAACCATGCCATCTCTCTCCCTCAAAATGACATAAGGATAAATTCTAACAGGAAATTACACAATTACTTCCATAGGGAAAACTCAGCTGGGTTTTAGCAAAATTTTCTACAGAGAAAAAAAAGAAATCGAGGTAATGCCTGTTTAATTACGCCTCTTAATTTTTTTGCTCTACTCTCAAAGCCAAGTATATTTGTTTGCCATGACTTGCATGGCATAAGAAATAATTTATAAAATGTTATTCCACTTCCAGAGAGCAACCTGATGAATTCTGAATGCAAATTGAAGTATAATTTTCTCACTTTTTTTTTGCTTTGTTTTGCAATGTGGCTAATATGGCAATATGTTTTATATGATCTCACATATGTAATTGATATAATATTGTTTGCCTTTTCAGTGAGTAGGGAAGGGGTGGATGGGAGGGAGAAAATCTGGAACTCAAAACTGGAAAACAAAAGAATGTCAAAAATAAATAATGAATGAATAAATGGGAGGGGGGAAGATACACTTCATTAATCTATTTATTTACTTAATGTTGGTACCATCATTTTATCTACTTTCTATTAGCAATTTCAATATTCTTAAGAGAACAGAGTCTATGAAACTGATGACCAGTGCACTCAGCCAGCCTTTTATTAACAATATAAAAAATTAATTTACCCCACACAAACCAACTTTTATGTATCAATCTAAGCAAACATAGGGTCTCTTTCCAAAACTGTATTTTAATTACTTAATTAGTGAATCCATTCCTCTAAAATCACAGAAAAAATACATTATGCACACAGACATACAGCAGTGAGGTAGGCTGCACCAAGGAAAGTAATACCTAGTCATGGCTCTGCATTTGGGATATTTCTGAAAAATAAACTTCCCTCACTAACACAGTGCACACAAATGAATGATCAAAGCACACACAGCAAGTGACAAAGGTACACATCCACCAAATAACATTCAAAATTACCCACCTCTTCTTCCACCTGAGCTCCAAGTGTATCCACAAAAACTCTACAAATGCTGCTTACATAGGTCTTCCTGATCTGTAAGGCAGATTCATACCCTGCTGGCACAAATCTGAGGAAATATTGCAGCAAGTGGCACAAAGCAGATTTCAGCAATTCAGATTTAAGCTTGACAAGTACACCCGCTTCAAAAACGAGCCAGAGTCTCTCCAGTAACATGCTCAAATACACAGGCTCCATATTTCTATGAGCCTCTGCTTCAAAGGGGAACATCAGTTTCATTAACTGTGATAAAGGTTCCTCATAAAGTTTTAGTTGATCTGCATCCATTTCTACAACATTTTTTAGTAATTCAAAAAATGAGTTGAAAAAAGTATTTGCTGATTGTTCTGGTAGTCCTCCAAGTTCAAAGAGCCTAGTCAAGAGACAAACTGCTAAGGTTTTAATGTTAGGACTGCCGTACTTCAGCAAAGAACAGCCTATGCCCCAGAGTAAGAGTTCCTGTCTTCTAAAAAACACAACGGCAATAATGTCATTGAGAATTGTTAATAATGCAACTTCAATAAACTCCACATTTTGCATGCTCAATAACTGCAGAGGAGCAGATTGCAAACATCCCATGTGTTTATCTAGGTTACTTAGAAATCTGTTCACTGTCATTGGCCATTCTATGGTTTGTCCCAGTTCATTTCTTCTGTGAAGATAAATCAGATCCTCAAAAAGATGCAATAATTCTCTTGTTAGCACCCCAAAAATTGTTGAACTCTTGCTTTTATAAAGAAACAATAATGAGCAGATGACTTCACAAATGTTCTTGTGTAATGGATGACAGGATGGAGTCGCAGCAATTCGAAAAAGTCTTGTCATAATCCAGTGACTGAATTCTTTGAGTTAAACAAAAAGTATTAAGAACATAAACACATTGTACATATGTCACAACTACAAATTTATTTGCTAAATCTTTACTAAATGGCAATGAATGCATAACAGTTTATTAACAAGAATCACATTTCCTATGTATAATTAGGGGTATAATTAATAAGTCAAATCAGAAAAATGTAAAGTAAAAGAAATTATTTTATAACCATATTTGAATTATAAAAGACTAAAGCATATGAACCCTAGTTCAGATCTGAACCTTACTAATAAAATCCTACCTATTCTCTCTGATTCCAGTCTCTACCTGCTCCAATCTATCCTTCTCAAACACTCTTCTGTCCAAAAAACTTCAGTGGATCGCCACTGTCTAATGAATAACATACAAACCTAGCTTAATATTCAAGCTTTCCTGGGATAAGAAGAAGGCACACCTGGAATAGGGACTAGCCTGAGCAAAAATATGGATGAGAAAATGTCTACATTTGGGGATAGCAAATAATAAAGTTTTGTTTGATCATAAATACATGAAGAGAAGTTAATATAAGACAACGCCTAAGAGACAGAAGTCATGTAGGAGTATTTAAATTCCAGCTAAAGAATTTTTACTTTATTCAATGAACAACAGCACTAATGGTTTTTGAGCAAAGAAGCGACAAAACAAGACCCATGCATCAGGAAGTACAATTTGTAAGTAGGCTCTCTCAAAGCTGATAGACCTGTAAAGAGGTTACTGCAACAGTCTGAGGGACAAAAAAGGAGAGCCTGAACTAGGATTGTGACAGTTGGGATAGATTTGAGAAGACAGACTTGAGAAATATTTAAAAAACAAAACTAATATGACTTGGCCACCCACCCAAAGTATAGGATGAAAGGCAATTTTCAAACAACTGACTTGCAAATGAACCGTCAGAATACAATCTGTTCAAGTGTCAATGAAGGTTATTAGGAAAATTAAGCTCAAGGACACGAAAGCACTCTGATAAAATTAAAAGCACTCCAAGTGCATATCATATAACTTAATCCTTCATTTAGCCATCAAAGGGACCAATAAAGAATAAAAAGGGTCAGGCAGAAGGAAGCATTAAAAATCAATCTGAATAAAGAATCAGAAAGAGTTAGGTGACTATCAATTGAGTAATAACCAAACAAAAGGTGGTTCATGAATATAACAAGATATCACTGCAAATAAGAAACAATATAAAGAATTCATAAAATCATGGGAAGACATATAAGCTGATCCAGAGTAAAGAAAGAATCAGGAAAACAACACACACAATCACCACAAGAACAGAAAAAAACAATGAAATGAAACTTGAAATTGTGTAATTAGAATGACCAAGAATTGCCCTGGAGAGGAACTGAAAAATAAATGAATGAATGAATGAATGAATGGTACCTTCCTCCCATTTTGTAAAGGCAGAGGTGAGAGAGATTTAGTTACGTAACAGTGGTTTTATTATCAGACACAGTTGCTAACTGTTTTTGCCGAACTGTATTTTGTCTCTTTTAAATCTTTGTTTTACTGGCAAGAGTCAGAGTAGGGATATATTCAGAAACAAATGTACTATAAATTTTAAAAATCAAGCTGGAACCTGAGTTCAAATCTGGCCTCAGACACATGATACTCACTAGCTGTGTGACCCTAGGCAAGTCACTTAACCTTGACTGCTTTGCAAAAACAAACAAAAAATAAATAAAAATCAAGCTGGCGAGAATACCATTAGTGTCATGAAGAGATCAATGAAGGATATAACATTTTCTATTCCTACTGCCATATCAAATGATAACCATACTTAACTTTAATTGTATCTTGGTCTGAAAAGTGAGTTCAATGACAGGTAAATGGAACTTAGATTATTTCTGCTATCTATGTTAAGTATTTGGTATATACTCAATAAAAGGCAAATGTGATAAGGTTTTGCAGTATTCAATCAAATTAATCAATAACTTGCCCTCTGAATTTACATCAAAATTCCACTGAGTAATTATTTACTAATTTATATGACACATTTCGGGAAGTAGAAGAGGTTCCATGAAAAACATGCGTAGTTCTACCAAAGTCATTAGACTCACCGAGACAACTACTTTCAGCCTCCTTTTGTTGATGGCTTCCACAGACATTTACAAACATAAGGGGGAAAGATTTCATGATATGCTGGATGAAATCAAGTAACATCACAGAACTTGGTTGAGAGTCAGTTTTCTTCACAAGTTCTAGAGCAACTAAAAACAACAAAATATTAATTTTTAAAGTTAATTCCAAAAACAAAATTTTAAACCTTGTTGAGACTTAATATGAGTTATAAAATCTACTTTAAAACAACTGATAAAATGTTTATTGTCTCAATCTCACTCTTAACATTCCATGAAATTTCACAAACCATTATAATAAATTGTTAGATATTAGACTCTGGATGTTCTGTTTGATAAGACAAAGTCAAGCACCTCTGCACAAACTGAGAGTCAGTAGCAGAGATCTTGACTCAGAACATGGACAGTTTCCAAGAAAGCTTAAAATTCAGGGAAGAGATTCTGGGATGTTTGGAAGACAGCTTGGGATCTAGAAGGGAACTGCTGCTTTGGGTCCAGGGAGCAGAACTAAGAGGCATCCCCATTCTCCTTGGGTAAAAGTTTTGATGCTCACTCAAGGAGCTTGGCAGCACCCCAGCCAAGGTCTCTGGCTGAGCCAGGAGCTGAAGGAAGAACTAAATGGCTTAGTCAAATGCACAATCCAATAGAAATACTGCACCCACAAAGGATATGAACAGGCAGTTTTCAGAGGAAGAAATTAAAGCTATCGTCATATGAAAAAATGCTCCAAATCACTATTGACTAGAGAAATGCAAATTAAAACGACTCTGAGATGCCACATCACACCTATCAGATTGGCTAACATGACAAAACAGGAAAATGATAAATGTTGGAGAAGATGTGGGAAAAGTGGAACACTAATGCATTGTTGGTGGAGCTGTGAAATGATCCAACCATTTTGGAGAACAATTTGGAACTATACCCAAAGAGCTATAAAAATGTGCATACCCTTTGACTCAGTAATCGCATTTCTGGGGCTGTATCCCAAAGAGATCATACAAATGGGAAAAGGACCCACATGTACAAAAATATTTATAGCAGCTCTTTCTGTAGTGGCAAAGAATTGGATACTGAGGGGATGCTCATCAACTGTGGAATGGCTGAACAAACTGTGGTATATGAATGTAATAGAATACTATTGTGCTATAAGCGGACTTCAGAAAAACCTGCAAAGACTTGCATGGACTGATGCTGAACGAAGCGAGCAAAACCAGGAGAACGTTGTTCACAGTAACAGCCACATTGTGAAATGACCAACTTTGACAGACTTAGCTCCTCTTAGCAATGCAATGATCCAAGACAATTCCAAAAGACTCATGATGGAAAATGCTATCCACATCCAGAGAAAGAACTATGAAGTCTGAATGCAGATCGAAGTATACTATTTGCTCTTTTTTTTTCCCTTCTGTTTTGTTTTGTTTCTTCTTTCTTGTGGTTCCTCCTATTGGTTCTAATTCTTCTTTACAACATAACTAATGTGAAAATATGTTTAACAGGAACATATATGTAGAGCCTACATCAGATTGCACACCGTTTTGGGGAGGGAGGAATGGAGGGAGGGGGAGAAAATTTAAAACTCGAAAGCTTATAAAAGTTAATGTTGAAAACTAAAAATAATTTAATTAATTAAAAAAAGAAAAAAAAAAAGAAATACTGCATTCAGGGGTTTGTGCAGCAGATCAACATAGCCGGTAGACATAATGTACCAGAAGACACTGGGGTCTGCAAGGTCAAACACCTAATTTTCCCCAGTGGTAGACTGGGAGGTGATTTGGGTTATGGTGCAATTACAAATTCAGAACAAGGAAGCAATAAATATAATGGAGCTAGCCTGAACTCAAGGAGAGGACCTAAGACAGTTGGTAGGGGCTTCAGTTAAATCATCTTCCAAAAGGGAATGCCCTCTTAGGTAAGTACATAAGGGTTACCCACCCTCCGCTCCAGATGTCCTTGACTTCTCTGACCCGACAGAGTCCTTAGCTCCATGTGGGCTACTTCCACTTAGAATCAAAGAACACATTATCATAGGGAAACAGGAACATCTCAGGAAGCTGCACTCATCATATAGTCTTGTACCATTCTAGCAATCTATTGCTTGCATACCCAGACTCAGGAATGTGTCTGTCATTAAGCCAATATGTCATATTTTCATGTGTATTTCTCACCCCAACTCCATGCTAGAGCTCTATACTTGCTCACTCTCCCAACCATGATATGCATTATCTGCCAGCCTAAGTTTCTGAAGAAATGCCCTAATGTAAAATCTCTTACTATGCATTTCAAGTAAATGCCTCTGAACTAATATAATTGTGTCTTTTGGCAGACTACCAAAAAGTAAACACTTGGGTGGAGAGCTTGTGAGCTATAATTTTAGGAACTGAAGACTTAAAGTACATATGCTTAGCACAATGCCTGGCACATAGTAGGAGCTTATTAAATGCTTTTGACTGATTGATTATACTTGGGACAGTCCCAACCAGCAAGAGTTGGACATAGGGACACTAAACTAATAAAAACAGCTCATATCTACAGAGCATTTTAAAGTGTTACACGAAGCACTTTATTTAAAAACACTTTTGTAAGATAAGTTGTACAAATATCAAATTTTAAAACATCAAAAATGAGGTAATTCATTTCATAGAATTCAAAGAAACTAAAAAAAAAATTTGTAGCTTACCAACATTTACATCTGTAAGTATTCGGTCAATAAACTGACACAGAATTTGTCTTGGCTTCTGCACAACTGTGTTATAGTCCTCTGGCCTGGTACTGAAATGAAGTGAAGAATTATTAGATCTTGCAGAGCTTTATGACATATTTCAAAACAAAGTTCTATACGTGCAGTGTGTTTAATTTTTTATTTACCTTAGCCTTACTCCTTTCAAGTCCATATCCTCATCAGACCTCTAAGTCTCACTACTTTTAAATGTGGTCCATGGTCCACAGTCTCCATGGTCCCAAACTCTGAAATTCTCCTCTCTAACCATGATTTCTTGTCCTTTCATCTCTCCCTCTAACTTAATTCTTTTAAACCTTACTTTCTTAAAAAATGGAATGTTTTATTCATTTTGAACTTCACTACAGCTACTTAAACTTGTCTAGTAACCATTTCTATTTAAATTAATTTCAAGAAACAAAATGGCAATATTAACTTTTCTTTTTGTTTTTCAATGTCAATTGCTCCCCCCTTCCCTCCCTCACCCCTGTTACTTGTAACAAATATGTATAGGTTAAGCAAAATAAACCAACACATTGGCCCTGTCTGGGAATGAATGTAATGTTCTGTACTTCCAGTCCATCATCTCTTTGTCAAGGGGTGAAAGGTATGTCAAGCCTACTCTTCACCCTTTCTTTAATCTCCAGGTCTTCTCTCCTTCTTCATTCTCCCAATGCATCACCCTTGCTCTAGCCTCTTCTTCTCTTCACAGCATCAACCCAATAGTCAACCAATTCAATCATTCTCCATGATTCCCTTGTCCTTTTATCCTACAGCCATTCAAATTTTGCTAATATTAAACCATAGGTTATGCCCATTACATCTTTCTCTTTGCTGATTCCATGATGCTGAATACTACTAGAGCAAGTCATATAATTGAGGCTATTGGGTCCACTCCCAAATCCAAGTATATAATCTCAACTAGGACCTCAAGGCTATAGGGCACATGGCATCTATGATCCCATGATCCAACAAAATTGCTTGTTAACTAGTGAGAGCAGCATGGTTGGGCAAAGAATATCATAAGGAGTACTGTTTTTTTGATTTCCCAACCACAGCATCCAAATTAAAACTCCAGAGTGATTATGATTTACTAAACTCATGTTCAAAAAAGAGATGCAGAAGCTCATAAATACGTTCCTAAATTTTAATGTCTTTTGGGGACATCATTATTACTATCGATACAGAGATCATTCCAAGTCCAGAAATTATCAGATGACTAGAGATAATAAAGAGAAAACAAAGAATTCACTTCCCATCTCTAGGCCTGTATCTCCTTATATGTTAACAATAAGGCACACTAGATGGTGCCGTGGATAGAATGCTGGGCCTTGAGTCAAGAAAACCTGAGAACATGCCTCCATATACTATTCGAGCTGTGATCCTGAGCAAGTTTATTTAACTTGTCTGCCTCAGTTTCCCCATCCATAAAATGGGGATAATAATATCACCTACCTCCTTGGGGTGTTGTGAGGATAAAATGAGATGTTTTTTTTAAAGCACTTTGCAAATCTTAAAGCACTATATAAATTACACCTATCATTGTTTTTGTTATTATTATGGTTGTTGCCAATAATAAAGACTAAATGTTCTTGCAAACTCTAATAATTTTATGATCCTATGATCAGAGATCAAGTAACTTCTGATAAATTTCACATGAAAGTGCTTTGGAAAAAAGCACTATGATTTTTATCACCATAAACTATTACTACTGTAATTATGAAGTAATATACATGTTTTAAAACATGCATTCATTCTTAATCTTTTTTTGTGTCATGGATCCTTTTAGAAGTCTGGTGAAGCTCATGGACTCCTCAGAATAATGTTTCTAAAATGCATAAAACAAAATATAAAGAATTACAAAGGAAAACGGATGTTGGAGTAAAAGTAAAGAGATATATACATATATGCATTTAAATTCAGAACCCAGATTTAGAACCCCTGTTCTAGAGAAATGGGGATTAGTCATACATGATTTGGTACAATCTACATTCTAAAATAAAAACAATAGTGATAGACCAGAAAAGATAGCTTTTCCATTCTGCTAATTCTGCATTAGTGTAGGAATAGCAGGACATTTTGACAATCTATCTCAAATAGTTCCTGTTTGATTATAAATTTAATTGCAGTAGGGATTGCAATTATAGCTTCTATGAAAACTAATCCTTTCACTACAAAAACAGTCACTATCTATTTAAATCAAAGACTAGCTTTGCACACAGTTTAAAATAAAAACATTTTTTACTCAATGAGTATCTCAAGAGGAGTTGCAGAGAAGGTAGGTGGTACACTTGTTTTGAAGTTTAACTCAGTATGGGTAGTGATAGTACAAGAGGGCAAGAGATTCAAGTGTAATGGATAGTGTTTAGTTGAGATTAAACATAGGGTCAAAACACTGCAGGTAGGAAAGCAAAACCAGGGCAGAGATGATCAATTGGGAGAAAATTTAGAGGTAGGGAAATTGGAGATCAGATTTCATTCAATTGACATGAAGAAAGGAAGGGAATAAGCATTTATTAAGCACCTACTATGTGCCAGGCACTGTTACGCACTTTTACAAACATTATCTCAAAAAAAAAGATGCTTGGTGTCTTGAAAGGATAGGATAAGGGATAGGACCCGGACCTGTAATTTCATTGGTATAGGGAATTCCTAGATAAAAAAAACTCCCTCCACCAAAGCAAGTCAACACTTTCTGTGCAACTTAGCATATTAGGGGAGTTGCCTACAGCACTGAAAGGTTAAAGACTTGTCCAGTGTCCCTGGGTTAGTATGAGTCAAAAATGAAACTGCAATCCAGATCTTTCTAGCTCAGAGACCACTTTCTGCCTACTACCCTATGCTGCTTCTTGTCATGAACACAACTGTGTAATTTCTCATAGACAATCTAACTTGTTTTCCTCTTCAATTCTGGGTCCAATTCTCTGTCCACATACAGTGTCTGTAATACCTATAGTAGTAGTAACAGTAGCTGATGTGCACTGTTTAAAAGTTTACAATGTTTTACATACTTTGTTTCATTTGACCTTTGCAATAATTCTGTGAGGATGGTACTACCAGCTTTGTTATCTCCATTTTATAGATGAGGAAACAGGCTCTGAGAGGTTAAGTGACTTTCTAGTAAGTGTCTGAGGCTGGATTCTAAACCAGACCTTTCTCCAAATCCAATGTGTATTCACTATTGCCATGCTGACTCTTTGAGGCTATTAATTTACATAAAAGCTTTAAGGTTTGCAAAGCATATATAGATGTATGTATAGATAAATACACATATCCCACTGTATTACATATATTCTACATCTACTTATATCTTTTTATATAGATTTATCTATAACAGGGTGTGTTAGCAAATGTTTAACAACCAGCTGGGATGAGGGGGAGGAATGCAGGACACATTTTCAAAGTTTAATCTTCATTATTAACATTTCCTCCACCACTTTCTTAAGTACAGACAATCACCAAAAATATATATCAAGCCCTGATTTGTAGCATTTGCTGATTTTCTGAGGTGCAAATGCTCACAATGAAAATTCAATGATAGGATCAGGTAGCTGGACAAGCTGGCTCCAATATACACACACATACGTGCTTGTGCATGCATGCACATGGATGGATGGACAGATATGGAGAAAGACACTGACTCTGCCAGACACAGGCATAGATAGATAAAGACATACAGAAATAGACAGATACAGACAAGATATAGATATGGTCTGACAAAGACACAGACAGATACAAACAGACATAGTTATAGACAGACATAGACAGGCAGATGGACTGGACATACATACATTCATACAGAGAGACAGACATAGAAAGACACAGACGTAGGGATGGAGAGTTAGATAAAGATGGACTGATAGACATACATATTGATAGATACAGCTATATACCCTTAGACACAGACACAGACATAAGTAAGAGACGGACAGATGCAAACATACCGCAGACAGACATAGGCACAGACGGACACAGACACATTCACACGTGTGGATATGTACGGCCATCTCCCCTGCCTTCACGACAAACCCGAGAGGTAACTCCTCTTAGCCCCATTTTACAGACGAGGTGCAGGGAGGGGCCGAGCTTGGCCCAGAGTCGCAGCCCAGTCGGGGGCGGGGTGCAGGGAGGTGCCCTCAGGGGCTCTCCCCGGGCCCACCTCCGCCACCAGGGCCCCACCTCCCTTCCCAGGGCCCCCGGGACTCGGGCCTAGAGGTGGCCGAAGGGGTGTGGGAGGGGGAAACCGCGGCGGGGCCTGAGGAGAGGCAACAGTCGGGGGGCTGGGGGCGAGGGCGCGGAGGGCTCCGGGGAGGATGGGTGGAGGGGGTCTCTTCGCCCTACCTGCCCAGCTCCCGAAGCGCCGGGATCATAGAAGCCATCTCCAAGCCCTGCTCCGCCATGCTGGGACTGAGCGGCGCCGGGATGCGGACGGTAACCAGCTGCCTCGGCGTCCCCTCCGCTGCCTCAGGCGGGAACAGCAGAAGCCGAAGCGACGGGGCCTCACAGGACTCAAAACTCCTCAGCAAACCCGGCTCCGCGCGTGCGCGTGCGCGTGCGCGTGCGCGCCCGCAGCTCTAGGCTGACCCTGACTCGGCCCCCAGCTGGACGGAGCTGGGAATGCACCCAGGAGGATGCTTCAGGCAGAGGGGAAAGGAGTTTGCATCTGGTTTTTGTAAAGCTGAGCAAATCCAAAGCGCTCCTGCGCTTTTGCCCTAGCTGGTGGTTCGGCTAGCCCGATTATTCAGAGCCAGACTCTGGGCAGCTGCCAATCAAGAGGCGTTTAACCTCTTTTCTCTGCAACCTTTGGGAATCCTTTCTTTAGGATTGGGTTTCAAATAATCCTTCCTCTGTCGCTACCTATTGTGCAAGTCAGAGTCAAGGCTTCTCTGGGCTTCCGTTTCGTCTGTAAAAATGAGGGGCAGTCAGTCAATAAGCATTTATTAAGCTCCTACTAGGTGCCGGGCACTGTGCTAAGTGCTCTAGGAACAGCCTCAAAGTTCTCCTTTCACGTCTAACTCTAGGATCTTAATATCCTATATAGGAAGATGTGGCTTTCTCTCTGGCATAGGGTCCCTCGCTCTTTCTCTCCTTCCTCTCTTACAGTGCCCTTAACTGAAAGCAAAAAAAAAAAAAATCGACTTTGAAATAATCAAATGCGGAATTACCCAAAAGGGAACAATGGAAAAAGTTCAGGAATTGAAGTGGAGAGATCTCGCTTCATCTCTCACTTCCCTAATTTACTGGCTGTGTAACCGTGGACGAGTCCATTAAATTCTTGGAGCCTCGAACTACGAATGTGTAAAACGGGAATCATAGCACCTGTAGAATTCACCTCCCAAGGTTGTTATGAGAATCAAATGAGATAATGTATTGTAAACCTTAGAGTTTTATAGAAATGTCAGCTATGAGCTATTTATTTTTATTTATTTTCAAATAAATACCTGATAAAAATAAAAATATTTTAAATACAGGATAGAACAATGTAGTGTCAGTCTGCTGTAATACAGTAGTTGTTTTCATTCTATTATTAAAACAAGATTAATACTATTTATTTTACAGCTAAGATCCTATCAACAAAAATAGCAGATTAAAAATATGTAAAATACTTATCTCAGTTTTTAAAATTTAACTGAACTAAGGGATATTAGCTAGTTGATAACTGTGACAGATAAGGAACATGCAATAGTCATTGATTATGTCAAAGGATGGTATTATAATAACAATGTTATAAGACACAACACACATTTAGTAAACACCATCAGGGTTCAGGAAACTGCATTAGTCAGTGTAGAAAAGAAGACCTTGCAATGCAGTAACAGATTAGATTTTAAGTGAGTAACTAACTAGTAAAAGGCAGGAAAGGAGCTATTCAGTGATGTAGTAACATATCAATACCAATGAAAGTAAGTACAGCTCTGCTAGTTGCTCTACTCTGTTATCTCCCAACTGCCTGTTGGCATTTAAATCTTGATGTCCCCTAGGCATCATAAACTCATTATGACCAAAAATAAGAACTCATTATATCAGAACTTCCCTGTTTGTGTTAAGGACACTGCTATCTTTTTAGTTATCTAGGTTCCCAACCTCTAAGTCGTCTTTGACTCTTCTCTCTCCCTCATTTTCGTATTTTCTCAGTTGCCAAGTTTTGTCAGTTCTGCAACCACATCTCTCACACCTCTCTATTCCCTTTTTTCCACTCACACAGCCTCTAGTTTAAGTCCTCCTCATCTTTCAATGGGACCATTGCAATAGCCTCTTAATTGGCCTCTCTGACTACAACCACATCTCTCACCTCTCTATTCCCTTTTTTCCACTCACACAGCCTCTAATTTAAGTCCTCCTTATGTTTCAATGGGACTATTGCAATAGCCTCTTAATTGACCTCTCTGACTCCAGTCCCTTTCCTTTCCAATCCATCTTCCAATTAGCTGCCAAATGAATGTTCCTTAAACATAGATCTAACCACACCTCTCTATCACTTCTAGGATATATAGGGGAGAGAGAGAGACAGAGACAGAGACAGAGACAGAAAGAGAGACAGAGAGACAGAAAGAGAGAGACAGAGACAGACACAGAGAGAGAGAGAGAGCGAGCATTTATTAAGTGCTTAATAGGTACCAGCCACTGTGCTAAAATTCAAAATCCTTATCCTAAAAAATAGTCCTGAGTTAAAATCCAGCCTCAGATACATGCTAGCTGTGTGACCCTGAGCAAGTCACTTAATCTCAATTTCCTCAAATGCAAAATAAGAATAATAATAATAGCAACTACATCACAGAGTCATTGTGAGAATCAAATGAGAATATTTGTAAAGTGGTTAGCACAGTGCTCAGTACATGGGCACTATGTAAATGCCTATTCCCTTCCGGACACTTTAAGTGGCCACAACAATCTGATCCTACCTGCCTTTTCAGTCTTATTTTCATGCACTCTCAGTTCCAGTTCAACTGGCTTATGGACTGTGTCCAAAAGATGTATTCCATCTTTTGCCTCCATGCATTCACTGTATATTTCTTCTTATAAACTATATAACTTTTCTTTTAAGTATTAGATGTAGCTAAAGTATTCCCATGGTCAGACCATATCTATAGTAATTTCTTCAGTTCTGGGAACTACATTTTAGGAGGGACATTTATATGTTGGAGAATGTCCAGAGGAGAATACACAAATGGTAAAGGATCTTAAGTCTTTGTAAGATAAGGACTGGTTGAAGGAAGTAGCTACATTTAGACTGGAGAACAGAAACCTGATGGGAGGAGAAGGAGGGAATAATAGTGGTCTTCAAATGTTTGAAGGGTGCATATGTAAGAAAGGGATCAGATTCATTCTGTGTGGCCCTGGAAGACTGAACTGGGAGCAATCAGAAGATGAAATAAATGGCAAGTTTAGGCTTGATGGAAGGGAAAACTTCCTAACCATCCAAGCTGTCCCTTCCTCATTTGAGGTCTTCAAGGAGAAGCTGAGTGATGACTTGTCATCTGCTGCTGCTAAGGTCCCTGCCAGCCCTAAAATTCTGATCCTTTGACTTCAACATATGTAGAGATTCTACCTTAGATGCCAACCATGCATTGAATATGCTCCATGGTAATGGCCAACACCTTGATAGTAATACACAGAGGGTCTTCAAACAAAGTTGTCTCAGTTTTTTCATCTTTCAAAGAATCTTGTATAATTTAGTCATATTCATGGGTGATAGCTCGAAAGGAGCCTTTCATGTAGTGCTTTGCTTTATCAAATCAAATTTTTTTTATACTTAACAAAAAATAAGCACAATGAAGTCTTGTATTGTCTATAGTTTTCTGATCTATTGTGTGACTATAAAAGTGTGGTCTTCTATGGAATATCATTCACAAAACTCTTTTTTGTTCCCTTCCAATATCTTCATCAAAGATATTTTCAGTAGAGAGATACAGATACAGATATAGCTATAGATAGATACAATTATTATATAGATGTTATAGAAGTGGGAAAATAGGCATATTGATTGGTAGTTATTGATGTTTTCTCAGTCTGTGATTTTTTCAAAGTATTTAATATCTTTTCTTTTTTCAGATATTTTGAGAATTGATCCCTCAATGCCCTGGACATCGTGTCCTCTGTGTGTGCTTTGCCTAAGATCGATGTTCTTATCATCTTTATTTTCTTTAATGTCATTTTCACTTTCTCACGCAGTTTATAGGGAACCATGATGCTGGAGAGGCTATGTGGGGTGGCATCACTGTCACTGGTGGGAAGTTATGGTTTGCTATAGAAATATTGACATCTCTTCCATTGTTGGCTATCATTGTCCTCTGCTTTCATCCTTAAATTCTCTGGGGAGAATTAGGTTTAGTTGAGTCTCTCACAATTTTTCCATAAGCCTATTCTCCCTTTCAAATTACATCTTCTTATCATTTTTAGCCTTTCTTCTAATTTGGTATTGGTTTTTATCTTTGTTCAAATAAGTCAGTTAACTGATTGTATGCAGATAGCTGATTCAGAAATGACCCTGTTAGTTACCTCCTCAATTCAATAAGCAGTTAGTAAGTGCTTAATTTGTGCCTAAACTGTGTTAGGTCCTGATAATACAATGACAAAACCAGAACAGTCCTCGTCCTCAAAGACTTTACATTCTGCTGAGGGGGTACATGCAGTTAAATAAATTCAAACATGCAAAATAATTTACAGAGGAACAGAGCAGTAACAACTGGCAGGTTTAGCCTGGATAGTCCTTTGAAGGAAGCTAAACTTAAGCATCTTGAAAATCACTCATTGTTCGGCCCCAAGGGATTAAGACACAAATACCACATGTTAATTTGGCTCTACTTCTATTTATTACAGATAAATATTTATTACAGGGCTGTATGGGGTGTTTAGGGAGGACTGTCACCTCTGGTGTGAGGGCTGCTCACCTACCTTTGATGTCCACCTTTCAGTCAACTCTCACCTGTGGCTCCAAGAAGCTATAGCATTCACAGCAATCACATCCCAGTAAAACCAGGTTGAGGGTAGCCAATAGGCTCCAAACTTGTCAGTGAGTTAGGGGGATGTCTATCCCAAGCATGTGAAGACTTCCCCTGACAGAATGGGCAGATGAGAATGATTTATTCCAATTGCCATGAAGGCAGCTGAAGCAGATGCTGTGGAGTGCTTAGATGCCAAGGTCATCTACTGCATCCCAGGCCATCAGCAGTTGTCCTGACTTTTGTCTTGCCACTGGACCTTGATGAATAGGAAGAGAGAGTGAGGCTGACAACTCTGCACAACTCTGCCTCATTTAAATCCAATTCACTCATGAGTCAAGACATCACCTCATGATGCCACTGGAACTCTTTGAAAATGAAGGACAAACAACAATAGAAATAAAATTATAGAATGTTAGAATTGGAAGAGACCCTAAAAGTCACCCAGTCTAAAGTTCCATTTCAGAGGAAATATCAGAAAACTGACACTCAAAGAGGTGAAATAATTTGCCCAAAGGAACTGGGATTAGAATTTCTCTTACAGTACACTCCAAAATTAGACCAAAAAAAGCCTACTACACACTATAAAAATCATGTGTATCTCAAATCATAGAGAAGGAAAGAGGAGAGAGGGAGGGGGAGAGAGAGAGAGAGAGAGAGAGAGAGAGAGAGAGAGAGAGAGAGAGAGAAAGAAAGAAAGAAAGAAAGAAAGAAAGATGTTTTGGCTGATCTCTGATCTCTTTGGTTGGAGACTCAGAGCAAAAAAACAGAAATACAGATTCTTTGATGCAACTTCTCAGAACAATGAAGGATCATTTATACTAAAAAAATTCATCTAGAATATGAGAAATTTCTAATTTGCATAATAATTCAATTCAACTTTGTTAACCATCAGTACTATTTCTAATGCCTTATGCATATGCTTACTGCTGGGTAGTACTTCAATATTCTTTATCTAAGATGCTTTCTGCTCTAGGTAAAGTAACCACCTAAACAGGTGTTATTAAAATATCTTAAATATTAAATCTGGAAAGATTGAATGGAGTTACACCTCCAATTATGGAGACTATGTTACCTATGGGTAACATGGACATTTCCTGTCTCCTTTGTTAAATCTCTTTCACAAGGGGACCTCCTGCTCATTTAAACAATTGTTCCATGTTATTAGAGTACACATTCAAATATGCAAAAGGATCTGTGATCTCCCTAATTTGGAAGTTCCCACCATTGTTGAAGATTGAAACCCATCTGTCTCTGTATCCATTGGCAACTTTTGTTCAAGTCCTCCCACAAGTTTGGCACAGAGGTTCACCCAACATGCCTGACGTCTTCATTGCTTTTTCTGCTGACATTGCAAGGATATCAATGTAGTACTCTGACTGTCTCCCTGTCATAACCTGTACCATAGATGGAAAGCCCATTTTCTCTTCTTATAATTCCATGTTAATATCTAATGTTCTTTTTTTTGGAATTATTCATTTCTTGTATGTTACAGCCTGCTCACACCTACTATATGCCTCTCCAATGCCTTCTGTGTGATTAATTTTTACTTTTTTTGGAGAAAGTTATATTCCTGGTCCCAATAATATATTTCAACACCAATAGAATGTTGGCATTAAAAAGATGGGCCTTTGCAGTCCAAGA
Organism: Vombatus ursinus; assembly: GCF_900497805.2. Classification (NCBI taxonomy): domain Eukaryota; kingdom Metazoa; phylum Chordata; class Mammalia; order Diprotodontia; family Vombatidae; genus Vombatus; species Vombatus ursinus. The sequence goes on from NW_020954588.1 coordinate 7,461,950, forward strand.
TCATTAAAGGAGCTTTGCAATTTCAGCAGGCCATCTCACTTTCATTTTGTTTTTCAATTCTGGACCCAACTCACTGTATATCTATACTGTCTGTCTGAGACATTTGTGTTGATGAAGCTCAGATTATATGCCATAATCTGGGCAATAGACATTTATCATTCTGTTGGTCTTTCTTGAGTGGATGGTCAAGCTAAATTCTTCTGAGTGGTTTCAGATCGTTTCAAGGAAGTTCTGCTTTATTCTAGAGCTTCATGTCATCAGCAAACAGATGCATCTAAAGCAGTGGTATCCAACTCAAATAGAAACAGGGACCACTAAACCACATATAAGGATTCCAGTGGGTCACATGTTGACTTAGAAATATTAATATTATCTATATTTTATTGTATTTTTATTTACCTTGTTAAATATTTCTCAAATATATTTTAATCTGGTTCAGGCCACACCTGGGAGTGTTATGGGCTTCATATGTGTGACACCTCTATTCTAGAGGAACTCACTCTCCGAAAGAAAAATTCTTCAACATGCTGGATAATAATAATAATAATTTTGTTTGTCATTGCTCAGTTGTGTCTCTCTGTGATGCCATTTGAGGTTTCCTTTCCCCAATTTGCAGGTGAGGAAACTAAAACCCAGAAAGCATGCATACATAGGCAGGTAATGTGTGGTAGTTAATTATTCTATTCATTTTGGATTTCATGTGCCTTTCAGATCATTTTAGTTCTATTCTTTTCATTTAAGCAACATTTTCCTTGTCAGAAAACATAAAGAAAATGAGCGCTGAGTAGTCTCATATAGGGAATACAGGAGAAAGAAAGGGATGCCCCCTCTTTGCCCCCCCCCAAGCCCTCAAGGGAAAGTTTGAAATTACTTGATTTATTTAATTTATTTTGATGTGGCTAAGGCTTATAGAGGGTGCTCAGCCTGCAAACAACAGAGGTTGCTCTCCCAGGTGGTAACATAGCTTTGATTAACTCTTGCTGGTCCAAACTTGATCTACTGGTAGGAATTGAATGCTGCTCAATATATTAAAAATGCAACCTGCTATCTATATCTAGCTCACTCTCTCAGTTTCCTTCTCAATGCATTCATTGATTTAAAGACTTTTACTGTGCTCAAATAGTTTGTTGTACAAAGAATGAAGTAATAAGGGAATTAAACTAAATAATTCTTAAAGAGGTATTTTCCACTATCCATCTCCTATCCCTCCTCCCATTTCCCTTCCAGGTCTGTAGGCACGGAGATAGAGGAATCCAAATTACCCATGCCCACAACACATGGTAAGTAATTAATGGAAGAGGTTTTATACTCTCAGTCTAAACATAAGTGACTGAAAAAGGAAAATGGGGATTATTCTATTCTGTAGCTCACTAGTCAAATTGGGATTCCCCCCCCCCCCCCATGTTAGCAACTCTAGTGCTTTTTTCATTGATATTTCCACCCAAGTCACCATCTCTGTTTTAGGTCGGGAATCTCTCCTTGTGGCACTACTTCATCTTCTGAGAAGTTTTGGTTAGGTCATTTCTTCATCTGATCCCCAGGAACAGGAACCACTCCACTTTTTCTTCTTTCTCTGAAGTTACAATCAAAAAATCAGAAGAAGGAGAACAGGATTCAGCAGAAAAAGCGAATTCGTTTCGTCTCCCACAGCCCTCCAACAATGACCATTACCCCCATTTTGTCATCTTTGTCAATCTGATGGATGTGAAGTGGAAGCTCAGTTGTTTTAACGTACATATCTCTTGTTTTTAGTGATTTGGAGCATTATTTAGTAACATGTCTAATTTTAATTTTTTAATAACAGGTCTTCCACACACTTGAAAACAGTATATATTTATGTGTGAGACATATTCATTCAACCAAAAGAAAATATTTTGTTTATTTGTTGCACCAAGTCAGAATGCATATTTAATAGGAACTAAATAAAGTTCAGCATGCTTTGGTCCAGAAATGGAGGCTAAGGCCCCTTGCAATAACTCCAAGAGTCCCCCAGGGGGCCTCAGATCACAGATTGGTAACAACTACACTAAAATATTGTTCCCGTTTTAATGGCAAAATTACACAGTAACTAGTAAGCTGAAGCTGGGTTAAAATAAACCAATGAAACAAACAGGATATAGTTCACCTTGCCAGAATGTAACCAGAATGTTAAACCGATACTCCTTATGTAGCCATATGTGTCTTATCTCTGTGCTTTGGCATAGGCTGTTGCCCCTGCCTAAAATGCATTCCCTCTTCATCTCTGTCTTACAGAATTCTTAGCTTCCTTTAATGCTCACAAATCAAGTGCCACCTGCTGTAGGAAGACTTTCCTGACTATCCACCTGCTGTCCTCCACTCCCACTTGCCCCCAGTTACTTTGTATGCATGTATACATGTATACTATGTATACTTTGTACTTTGTATTCCCTCCTCTCAACAGAAGGGAAGTTTCTGGAAAGCAGCAACTGTTTCATTTTCTTCTTCGTATTCCACATACATGAAGTGCGGTGCCAAGAACACAGTAGGCACTTAATAAATGGTAATTGGATAAATGAATGAAGGCACCAACTATGACTCCTACCAACATCAACCTAGGGATCAGAGACAGCCTCAGTTTTATGAGGTTGGAATTGCACCTCTGACCCTTATGAGCTGTGTGAGACTATGGTGAAGTCACTGAGCCTCGGTTTGCACATCTGTAAATGAGAGACAATAATAACTGTAGCACCCATCTGATAAGGTCGTCGTGAAGTTTAAATGGGAACATTTGTAAAACACTTTACGTACTTTAAAGCGCTATGTGTTAGTTGCTGTTATTATTATTATTGCAGTAATCAAATACTTTTTTAAGCCCTAGGTAGAGTAATAAATGGAGCACTAGACTTGCGGTCAGAAAGACCTATGATAGAATTTTCTTGCAGTTTCTAACTAGTTGTATGACCCTGGACAAATTTCCTAATTAGTAAAGTGAGGATAATAACAGCACCTACCCCCCCCCCCCGGGTTGTTATGTGTAAAGTACTTTGCAAACCTTAAAATATTATATATATTATATATATGCACACACATATGTGTATATATGTATACACATACCCACATATGTGTATGTATATACATACATACGTGTATATACACACACATATGTATGTATATATTCTATTATTATTTTATTATTGCTACTACTACTGCTACTACTAGGTGCTCAGTATTGTTACATGCTTTGGGGGACACGGGTAGGTAGCACAGTGAAGTACTAAACTGGGAGTGAGGAAGACCCAAGTTCAAATCCTACTTCAAATGTTTGCTGGTTTGTAACCCTTGAAAACTCACAGCCTCTCAGGTTCAGTTTCCTCATCTGTAAATATAAATGCTAGCTATTAAAAAAAAAGTATAAAAGCCAAAAAAAAAATCAATAAGAGAAGAAAATACATTGAAGGAATTAGAATAGTCAAAGAAGAAACAAAGCTATCACTTTTTGCAGATGATATGATGGTCTACTTAGAGAATCCTAGAGAATCAAGTAAAAATTACTTGAAATAAATAAAATAAACTTACATAAATCATCGGCATTTCTATATATTACTAACAAAGCCCAACAGCAAGTGATAGGAGGAGAAATTCCATTTAAAGTTACAGTGGACATTATAAAATATTTGGGAGTCTACCTGCCAAAACAAACTCAGGAACTATATGAACACAATTACAAAACACTTTTCACACAAATAAAGTCAGATCTAAATAATTGGAAAATAACAGTTGCTCATGGGTAGGCCAAACTAATATAATAAAAATGACAATTCTGCCTAAATTAATTTACTTATTCAGTGCCATACCAATCAAACTACCAAACATTATTTTATAGAGCTAGAAAAAAACAATAACAAAATTCATCTGGAAGAACAAAAGGTCCAGAATATCAGGGAACTAATGAAAAGAAATGCAAGGGAAGGTCTAGCTGTACCAAATCTTAAGTTGTATTATAAAGGAGCAATCATCAAAACTACTTGGTACTGGCTAAGAAATAGAGTGGTGGATCAGTGGAATAGGCTAAATATGCAAGACACAACAGTCAATGACTGTAATAACCTACTATTTAATAAATCCAAAGACTCCAGCTTCTGGGATAAGAACTCACTATTTAACAAAAACTGCTAGGAAAACTGGAAAATAGTATGGCAGAAACTAGGCATAGATCAACATCTTATACCCCATACCAAGATAAAATCAAAATGGGTACATGATTTAGCTATAAAGATGGATATTATAAACAAGCTAGGAGAGCAAGGAATGGTTTACCTAACAGATCTATGGAGAAGGGAAAAATTTATGGCCAAACAAGAGATAGAGAACATTATGAAATACAAAATGGATGACTTTGATTACATTAAATTGAAAAACTTTTGCACAGACAAAGCCAATGCAACCAAGATTAGAAGGGAAGCAGAAAGCTGGGAAACAATTTTTATAACCAGTGTCTTTGATAAAGGCCTCATTTCTAAAACATATAGAGAACTAAGTCAAATTCGTAAGAATACAAGTCATTCCCTAATTGATAAATGGTCAAAGGATATGACCATTTTCAGTTGTCAGAGGAAGAAATTAAAACTATCTATAGTCATATGTAAAAATGCTCTAAATCACTATTGATTAGAGAAATGCAAATCAAAATGACTCTGAGGTACCAACATCACACCTATCAGATTGGCTAACATGACAAAAAAGGAAAATGATAAATTTTGGAGAAGATGTGGGAAAATTGGAACACTAATGCATTGTTGGTGGAGTTGTGAACTGATCCAACCATTTTAGAGAGCAACTTGGAATTATGCCCAAAGGGCTATAAAACTCTGCATATACCCTTTGATCCAGCAATACCTCTTCTAGGTCTGTATCCCAAAGATATCATAAAAAGAGGAAAAGGACCCACACATAGAAAAATATTTGTAGGAGTCCTTTTTGTGGTGGCCAAGAATTGGAAATTGAGGGGATGCCCATCAATTGGGGAATGGCTGAACAAGCTGTGACATATAAATGTAATGGAATACTATTCTATAAATGATGAGCAGGGGGACTGCAGAAAAACCTGGAAAGACTTACATGAACTGATGCTGAGTGAAGTGAGCAGAATGAGAACATTGTACACAATAACAGCCACACTGTGTGATGACTGACTTTGATAGACTTAGCTCTTCTCAGCAATGCAGAGATCCAATACAACTCCAAAAGATTCATGATGGAAAAAGCTATCTACATCCAGAGAAAGAACTATGGAATCTGAATGCAGATTGAAGCATATTATTTGCGCTCCTTTTCTTTTGCTGTTTTGTTTTGATTCTTCTTTCTCATAGTTGCTCCCATTGGTTCTAATTCTTCTTTGCATCATGACTAATGTAAAAATATGCTTAATATGAATGTATAAGTAGAGCCTATATCAGACTGCATGCCATCTTGGGGGGGGCAACAGAGGGGGAGAAAATTTGAAACTCAAAATCTTACAGAAGTGAATGTTGAAAACTAAAAAACAAATTAATTGTTTAATTAAAAAAACTATAAAATATGGTCTCAGTCCTTAAGGAACTTAAAATCTACTGTATAAACAAGACCTGCACATATGTGTCCCTCAGAGAATATACCTCAGAGATTTTTTTCACAGACAATAATAGTAGAATTTAGAGCTATGTGGTGTGGTGCAGATTATAAATCTATTTGTTTCCTATTTCAGAGAAGGCTGAGTTAATGAGGTAAGTCCTAGCTCCAGACAAGTAACTGAGTGATGGGATCACTGTTTAGACAGGCTTAAGGTAAAATTCCTAGAAAAAGCATTAGGCTGCATTCCATTGACTTGGCTCATGTTAGACAATATTTCAGTTCTGTTCTTTTCACACCTCTTTCTCTCTCTCTCTCTCTCTCTCTCTCTCTCTCTCTCTCTCTCTCTCT
>NW_020954588.1:7467878-7519860 GCF_900497805.2 Vombatus ursinus
CTCTCTCTCTCTCTCTCTCTCTCTCTCTCTCTCTCTCTCTCTCTCTCCCTTTCTTTCTTTCTCTACAAAGCTGGAGAGAAAGCCATACATGAAATATGGTGGTGCAAAAAGTAGAGGATTTGGAGTCAGAGAACCTGGGTTCAGATCCTAACACAGTTGCTTGCTGTGTGACTTTGGGCTCCCTTCACTTTTCTGGCCTTTGGTTTCCTCCTCTGGGAAATAAAGGAACTGGCTTGGTTAACTTCCGAGACGCCTTCCTGCTCTCAGTCTGTTCAACACTGCCCAAGCGGGAAAAAAAAAACCTCCCTAAAGCTCTTTAGTGGTTTCAGCTCAGCTCCAAGAGGCCAGATTATGCAAAAGAATGTGCCAGGGACCCTTTGCAACAGCAGCATCTGACCTGCACCAAGGTGATGGTGGGAATGTACCTTTCCGACGTTAATCAGACTTTACAAATCCAAATTTCTTCCTGCAGAGGGTGCCTTTACTTTGGGGGAAACCTATTAGTTGGTCTCCTCAACCTAAATCACATTTTTGCCCCAGTCCCTTTATCCTTCCACCTGCTCCTCCACTGTCTTCTTCTCCTGCCCTCAGGGCGCACGAGGTGTCCTCTCGGTCCCCTCTCGGTCCCCTCTCGGTCCCCTCTTGGCCTGGAGTGGCCACGAAAACCCGGAAAGGTGGAATCTGTCCATTTAAACTCCTGGGTGACTCCAGAGCTGGGCATGCTCAGTAGTGAGAGAAGGTGTTGGTTGCGAGAAGGAAGCTTCTGCCCTGCAGCAGAGAGAGCTGGAGCTGAGGAGGAGGTGGAGGAGGAGGAAGAGGAGGAGGAGGAAGAAGAGGAGGAGGAGGAGGAGGAGGAGAGAGCAGCCGCTGGCCGGCGGAGCCGCAGCAGCCCCAAAGCTTGGGACCCGGAGCCCGAGTCTGAGCCTGTAAGTGGGGAGGGGAATAAAGTTGGACCCAGAGCCCCCGGATGATGCCCAAAGTGCCAAAGTCACGGAAAGGCTGCATTTCTCTCACTTGGGCGCGTTTGTTAGCTTCAGAGGGAGTTGATATTTTGTTTCTTGTACTAACAAAGTGTATTTTCTCTAGTTGTTACTGCAGGTACCGGGAAAAAAAAAATTACAGTTAGGGTGTATCAACTTGACATTTTTAGCCTTTCGTCCTAGTTTACAGTAGCAGTCATGGAAATGTTTTTCAATGTGTACACCCACAGGGTTGTGGCTACATACAAATACTTATTTTCAGGTAAGGCTTTACACATTACTTTAAAAAAAGAAGTTTAAGATCCACCTTGTTTTCATCTGCATGAAGCCATACATCCAGAAAAGTTTTCTTTAAAAAAACCCCCCAAACACTCTCAAAACTTTCAATTCCTGCTGCTGCAGTTGCTTTGGGGCTCGTCTGTTTTCTTTGAATACTGTGACCTGTTTGTTTGCCTTTGGGCTTTGCTGCAGATGATCAATAGGCTGAAATGAAATCCTGTCAGTAGTTTCCCTTTCTGGGACAGGGACATTGGATGCTGCGTAAGAAAATGTTTAGTTTCTCTGAGTTTCACTGCCAAGAAAAGAATCAAGATTCAGGTCTATTTTCAAGAAAAGACATTGAATTTGGAGTTTGTTGTCATTATCAGAGTTTTAAAAGGAACATTTGGCTACGCCTCTGCATAATAATAGCCCTGGTATATGCCTTTTTTTTTTTCCCAGAGAGGAGAAATGCCCCATTTGATGTCATTAGAAAGAACTGGAGCGTTAAAAGAGTTTCAGATGAATGAAACATAAAGCTGCCCCTACCTTCTTCCTCTCATTCCTCCTGCCGCCATTTCACTTGTCCTGTGTTACAGGTTAAACAATATATTTAACCCTGAGAATGTTACATTAGATGGGTAGGTGTGGTGGTAAGCAGGACTGTGTTATTTCCTTTGCATCCTATGACCCATTGAAATCCTCCAGGTGTTGGACACTGAATATTAAGGCATCACAGATGTGAATAATAATAGCTGACTTTATGTTATGTAAGTTATAAAGCATTTTTACCAGTATTATCACATTTAATCCTCACAACAACTTTGTGACGTAGGTGGTACAAAGTAATTATTCCCATTTTACAAGTGAGAAAAATTGAGATTTGCAGAGAGGTTAAGTGATATTTAGGGTCACAGAGCTAATAAGAATCAGAACTGGAATTCAAAACCAGGCCTGGTTCATTCCATCCATTATGCCTCTTAAAATTTATGGTCATGTTGAATTCATGATATATGCATATACATATACGCACGACACCTATGAAAATAGTTAACAAATTCCAGAATACAAAATTTACATTTCAGGTTTTGAAACAACAATAGCTCATATTTCTATAGTGTTTTAGCGTCTATAAAGCACTTTCTTCATATATGCATGTTTGTTTCTTCCCCTTCTCCCCCTCCCCCCACTAAATATAGGTAGAATCCTAAAATATCCAATTTCTAAGGGACCCACTGAGATCTTCTAGTCCACCCTCCTTATTTTATTGATAGAGAGACTTGAGCCTCAGAGATGTTAACTAACTTGTCTAAGTGACAAAGCTACTTATTGGCTGCCTTAGGATGAGATCACAGGTCTGCTGCCTCTTAGGCAATAGGATTACTTAGCTTCCTTTTTTTCACCTGTATGAAATATTTTTATAGAGTGGTTTAAGCAAAGAACAAAGATGACAGGAAGTCCTTTATGTATAAACTACTTTTCTAGTGACTTAGACATATAATCCTATCGGTGTCTTCCTTACAAATTCCTAGGTTTAGAAGCTGTCTGTTCATCATCGGTCATTATCCTCATCCTCCAAATCCTTTAGTAAACCTTTTCTTCCCTAGAAAGTTTTCTCAAACAAAGCAAAAATTTCAGATCTCTAACAGTATCACAAGGTACCCTCATTTGAAAGGGACTATTTTTTCTCCATCTCTTCTTTAAAATCTCTTAGTTCTGCCCCAAGAAGTCTTTGTGAACTGCTTAGTCTAAGGATAAAAGGGAATCAAGACTAAGGCCCTGTAGTCTGAAAGAACAGGAGGGAAGACTTCTCTGATCACTAGGCTTATCATTAGTGTATCATCATCATGATCAATTGAGCAAACATTTATTATTAATACTGTCATTAATATAATATGATTTATTAGGAATGTTATTATTTATTATTAAGCATCTGCTATGTTCTGGACAGCTAGGCGGCAATACACTGGATAGAGCACCAGGCCTAGAGTCAGGAAGACCTGAGTTCAAATGCAGCCTCAGAGGCTTACTGGCTGTATGCCCCTAGGCAAGTCATTTAACCCTGTTTGCCTCGGTTTCCTCATCTGTAAAAATGAGCTAGAGATGGAAATGACAAATAGTGTCAGTATCTTTGCCAAGAAAACCCCAAACGGACAGTCAGACTGAACAACAAGGTCTGGGGATACAAAAATGAGAAGGAAATAGTCCTTGCCCTCAAGGAACTTACAGCTGACATTCTATTAAGGGAAACAAAATTTGCTCAGATAATTATTCATGAAACATGCACAAGGTAAATACAAATTGATTTTGGGGGCTTGAGTAGAGGAGAGGTTGAATAAGGAAACTCTGTAGGTAGGTGGTAGCAATTGAGCTAAGCTGATCATCTTCATCTTCATCTCAGTTTTGTATTCAGTGAGGTCTAATGTTTGTTGAGTTGAAAAGTGAATTGCAATATTATTGTCCTTTATTAGGTGCCTCTCTGGTTTTTTTATCCTAGGTATTTTTTTTTTTAATCCTAGGTAATCTGTCAAGCAAGTTAAACATATCAGGTGCTCTCTAGAAGTCTGTGACCTCAAACTGAGAATGCTGATGATGACCTCAAAAAGAACACATAAGCAACTGAGCAAACATTGAGGAAATCTGTGAAGTGCTTACATTGTTTAAATGCAAAGCCTCCTCTGTTCTCTAAATGACGAGTGAAGGGGAGATAGATGAACTGGATGGCTGGATAGGGTAAAAAATAATCAGCTAGGGAAGACTTTCTGAACAAGGTTAGGTTTCAAGAGCTGTTTGAGTGAAGGAAAAAAGAGAAGGCTTAGTGAGAGAAGATGGGGGTTAGGTTATCCTAAGCATAAGAGGAAGTTCAAATAGCAAGGGGATAATTATGTGAAGCAATAGGAGGAGGGTAGATGAGGGCAGTAAAGGGGCAGAACAAATGGTCCTGGCAAGCCTGGAAAGGTTTCTGCAAGAACAGAACTATTGTGACTTTCCTCATTCTTTCTGTCTTCTTTACTAGTTTTTCTTTCTCTCCAAAATGTTGGCATTTACTAAGGTTCTATCTTTGGTCCCTTGTTTTTGTTTTTTTTTTTTTTTTCTGTGTTCCTCAGAGATTTCATTCTCTCCCACAACTTCATCTCTCTTCTCAAAGTGGAGGATTATCAAAGTTAAATCTTCAGCCTTCATCTTGTTGTTGAGTGACTGTCCTACATCTCTTACTATGTTGTGGACATTTCTTCTTCCACTTTGAACCTTTCCCTAATTCCCTTATTTTTAGTGCCCTCTTCCTCTTCAAATTACTGTATATTTCTTTCTTTTAAGGCTTATTATGTCTAAAGTACTATTCTAAGCACAGATATTCAAAGAAAAAAACAAAGTGATCCTTGCCCTCAATGAACTTACATTCTTCGCCTCCCCCAATAGTATGTTATTTTTTCCGATTACATGTAAAGATAGTTTTCAATATTTGCTTTTATAAGATCTTAAGTTCCAATTTTTTTCTCCTTCTCTCCCTCCCCATCCTCTCCCCCAAGATGGCAAGCAACCCTATATAGGCTATACATGTACAATCACATTAAACATATTTCCACATTAGTCATGTTGTGAAAGGAGGATCAGAACAAAAGAGAAAAACCATGGGAAAGAAAAAGAAAGAGAAAATAGTATGCCTCTATCTGCATTCAGACTCCATAGTTCTTTCTCTGGATGTGGATAACATTTTCCATCATGAGACTTTTGGAATTGTTTTGGATCATTGCATTGCTGAGAGGAGCTAAGTCTTGCAAAGGTCATCTCATAATGTTGCTGTTACTGTGTATGATGTTCTCCTGGTTTTGCTCACTTCACGTAGCATCACTTCCTGTAAGTCTTTCCAGGTTTTTCTGAAATCCCCCTTCTCATCATTTCTTATAGCACAATAGTATTCCATTACATTCACATACCACGACTTGTTCAGCTATTCCGCAATTGATGGGCATCCCCTCAATTTCCAATTCTTGGCCACTTCAAAAAGAGCTGCTATAAATATTTTTGTACATGTGGGTGTTTTTCCCACTTGTATGATCTCTTTGAGATACAGAACTAGAAGTGATATTACTGGGTCAAAGTGTATGCACAGTTTTATAGTCCTTTGGGCATGGTTCCAAATTGCTCTCCAGAATGGTTGAATCAGTTGATAACTCCACCAACAATGCACTAGTGTTCCAATTTTCCCACATCTTCTCCAACATTTATCATTTTCCTTTTTTGTCATGTTAGCCAATCTGATAGGTGTGAGGTGGTACCTCAGAGTCATTTTGATTTGCATTTCTCTAATCAATAGTGATTTAGAGCATGATAATAGGTACTTAAGAAATGTCTGTTGTTGAATTCCACCTGAATGACTTGCCGTCAAATCAAACTCCAGAGTTCTTAAAACCACACTCCTTTCCTTCATTCCCAAACCCATCCCTCTTTCTCTGATAATTTTTCTGATAGCCCATTTTCCCTGTCCTCCAAATTTGAAACTGAACATGTTTTGTGCTTCTTTCCCTTTGTGTCTTTACTTCCTCCTCCCATTTCCTTCTACAATAGCCATCCCCTGCCTTTAGGACCAAGCTTGAATGTCATTTCCTCCATGGAGCCTTGTCTTATTTTCCTAACTAGAAGCACGTTCTTCTTCCTCCAGATTTCTGTAACACTAACTTTCTCTACTGTTTATATAGCACCTATCATCCTTTACCAGATCTTATTTTTTATATATATCTTTTCTACTAAATAGTAACCTTTTTGAAGGTCAGGGACATGTCATGCATTTTTATCTTCTTTAGATGCTCAATAATTATTAGTGGAAGGAAGGAAAGAAGGAGGAACGAAAGATAGTGGTGCAGTGCAGAAAGCCTGGTAAAGTGTGTTGAGAGAGAAGGCAAGAATATTGATTCCAACTTTTACTGTAATGGAAAATCACCGTGGTCTTGCCCTTGGGTGATGGCAAAAACATTGATGCATCGGGAAGATAGCTTTGGCAGTCATGGGGAAAGAACCACAGAGCCCATCTATTCCAATATCCTTGTTTCACAGTTGAGAAAGCTGAGTCCCAACAAGGGCAAGTGACTAATCTGAGTTCTACGTAGGTAGTAAGTGTCATAGTCAGATTTTGAACCTAGTTCTTCTGACTTCAGAATCAGTGCTCTTTCCATTGTACCATATGGTGCCATATATGTACCATACTGATCATATGGAAGGCAAGAAATCCGGGATTGCATTGAGCAAGAGTTCACAACTAATGACGAGAATAGATGTAGGGTAAATAGGACAGATTTAAGAAGTGTTCCAAAGAAGAAAGGCACAAAACTTGGTGAAAGATTAGACATGTAGAGCAAAGGAGAGAGATGTGTGGAGGTGCTTGTCCATGCTCATCCTGGAGTGCCATCGCCATCCAAGTTTTTAGCTTTTGCTCCTGTTGCTGAGCATCAATGGAGAAAGGCCAGATGTGGAACTGATTTCACCCAGTAGAAATTTAAGCACTCTATGACTTCAACAAGGTCGTCGGTGAGATTCAACAATTCTTTTACATGACTTTTGTCAAAATCTTTATCTCAATCATCACAGCAAATAGTCTAACGTTTTTCCTTTCTCCTCTTATTCCAAATCTTGCACTTAATAGTAGTTGTCATAGCCTCCTGTTTCACTGGAAAGATTGAGGCCATCCAAAGAGAACTTGCTTCATTCCTTTCTATTATTAAAAAAAATCTCAGCATTATTACCTTCTCTTGCTTCCTTCCCTCTGGTTTCAGAGCCATACCTTATCCCCACTAAAGTTGATCACATTCCTTCCTGTCTTTTGCAGAACCTTACTTTAGCCATCATCCCCTTTCTTTCTTATTTATCTTTAGTCTCTGTGTCTCTACTGGCTTCTTTTTATCTACCTACAAACATTCTTAGGTTTCCTAAATCCTTAAAAAATAATCTTTCCATTAAATCTTTTATCTCAGCTATTTGCCATCTGACTTCTTCTCACTTCCATTTCTAATCTTGAAAAATTTGTACTTGGTTCTGCTACTTCCTTACTCTTTCCAAACCCTTTGAAATCTGACCACTCACCACTCTATTAAACCTCTTCTGTCAAAAGTTACTACTGACTTCCTAATTGCTAAATCCAATTTTTTCCCCCATTATTCTCTTTTTTGAGCTCTTGGCAGCATTTGACATTGTGGTCCATCCATTTCTTCTGTATATTATTTCCTCCCTTGGCTTCAGAGACATCACCTTCTCCTGCTTTCATTACTCAAATTATTCCTTCCCTGTCTCTACTGACTCCTCGTCATTTTCTTGATCCCTTAAAATAGGAGTCCTTGAGGATCTCTTATTGGCCCTCCCCTTTTTTCTCTCTTGTCAATCTGATTCACTCCAATGGCTTCAACTACTACCTCTGTGGGGATGACTCTCAAACTCATGTCTCTAGTTCTGCCTCACTTGTGATCTGTTGACTTGAATTTCCAATTGCCCATAGGACATCACAGATTGGTTGTCCTACCAGAACCTAAAACTTGACATGTCTTACCTAGCCTTAATCAATGAATGGGCATTGCCTCAGTCAAACTGAGACCTGTTAAAGACCTTAGCTTAAAAAGGCCACTGCATCCAGGGTCATCCCAGTCATCCTGATCTATATCTCACCACTGGAGCCAAATGGCTCCAGAGGAGAAGGTAAAGCTGATTTTGCACAGCCCTCCTTCACTTAAATCCAATTCACTTGCACATCATGGTATCACTTCCCTGATGTCATTGTCTTCTTCAACAATAAAGCCTGACATGCCTAAAATTGAACTTAAAAGCTTCTCCCTCGTACCCTTGAACTTCACTTTTTCTACTTCATTTACCTCACCATTCATATAATCTCTCTTGACCTTGTGGTTGTCTTTCACTCTTCCTTCTGTGCCTTTCTTATCTACTTATTTACTAACTTGTGTCAATTCCAGCTCTACAACATTTCATGAATCAGTCATTTCTTCTCTATTCTCAATGCTATTACTCTACCAGAAGCCTCTGGTCTCATTCGCCTAGACTATTGCAATAAGTTCTTCTTCCCTTCAGTCAGAATAATTTTCTTTATGCCTAGATGTGGGCCATTCACTCTTCAGGTATCTCCCCATTATCAATGAAATGAATTTTAAACTATTTTATCTAAAAGCCAAGGCACCCTTTAGAACCATCCCATCTTTTCAGCTTTATCTTATCATACTACCCTTCACATGTTCTGTGCTGAAGCCCATAAGCACCCTCCATTCTTTCTCCATCCATACATTTGCTTATACTAATCCCTTCATCTAGAATGGCCCTCTCACTTTCTCTTTATTTATAGAATTCTTATTCTGCCTTTAAAGCTCAATTAAGATGCCACCTCTTCTGTGAAGCCCTTTTTATTTCCTTGTTAATTATGCCGTTACCCCTCAAGACCATGCTTATGGCAGTGAACCCTAATTGAGTGGGTAGGGGAAAGTTAGAATGACAAACTACTTTGTTTTATGTTTCTCTAATTCATTTGTATGGAATACTGTGTTTTATAGTTATTTGTGTACTTGTCTTTTTTTTCCTGTTAGTCTATGAGCCCATAAGGTCAAAAAGTATGTTTTTGAAGAGAAGGGAATACACATTTATATAATACCTGCTTTGTTCTAGGCACTGTGCTAAGCACTTTACAAATATTATCTTATTTTATCTGCAAGGAAGGTACTGTTATTATCCTCATTTTACAGTTGAGAAAACTGAGGCAAACAGCGGTTAAGTGACTTGCCTGGGATCACGTATCTAGGAAGTGTCTGAGGCCAGATTTGAACTCAGTTTTCTCTGACTCCAGGCCCAGCGATCTATCCATTGTACCATCTAACTGTGTCATAAACTTTCAGTTCCCATGGAGCCTAGAACAGTGCTCTGAACCAAGGAAGCACTTAATAACTTTTTAGCATATGAATGAATGAATGATTAGCAAGTTGGCAATTTGATAGTATTACCCGTCGTGATGGAGAAGGTAACGATGAGGAAGGTTAGTGCTTAGAATCCTAGACTGGAAAGGACATCTAGTCTCCCTCCTCCATATTACAAATGAAAAACAACCCTGAGGCATCAGAACATGTAAACATTTATCCAAGGTGAAACTGTAGGGTAGAAGAGTTGGGGAGTCTGTCTCTTGACTCTTAATCTTTTTATTACAACATATTGGTTTTGGGGGAAGTTGAGTAGCTCCATTTTCACCATTTTGGGTTGTTTAGTATGTCTTCTAAGTTGAATGTATCTGGAACTGAACTAAAGGGGAAAATTGACCAGTAGACCAGTAGCTATACATCATTGTGTATGTATAGTAGTTGATGAGATCCCTCAGGGTCTTGATTTGGAGAGAAAAGTAGGGTCTGGAGGTTCCCTCTGGTGCTTAAAAATCAATCCCATCTTCCCTCCAAAATCTGCTGATTCTTCCAAGTTCTTTGTTTCTGATGATAGCACCACCATTCCCCTAGACATCCACGTTCAAATTCTAGAGTTATCCTTGGCTCTTTCCTTTCCATCATTCTTTACATCCAAGCAGGTGTCAACACTGATCAATTTTTCTTCCAGGATACCTCTCATACCCACATCTTCGTCTTGCCTTATATTGCCATCAGATCCGATTAGGTCCTCATCATCTTTCCTCTGGACTGTTGAAATGAGTACTCTCCCTGTCCCTCATGTCAAAACTTCATCTTTCACAGAGCTGCCAAAATTACCTTCTTAAAATAGAGACAAGGCAGCTAGGTGGCACAGTGGATAGAATGTGAGGCCTGGAATCAGGAGGACTCATCTTCCTGAGTTCAGATCTGGCTTCAGACACTGTGTGACTCTGGGACAAGTCACTTAACCTTAATTGCCTCAGTTTCTTCATCTGTAAATAAGCTGGAAAAAGAAATACCACTCCAGTAGCTTTGCCAAGAAAACTCTCAAATGGGGTCGCAAAGAGTTTGACACAACTGAAATGACCGAACAGTAACAACAAAATAGAGGTATAACCATGTCATATCCCTGCTCAAAAACCATCTTTGCTTCTTTATATAGCTGACAGAAGAAAACGCAAACTCTTTAGCCTATCATTTAGCCCTTTATAGTCTGGCTCCAGCTTTTCTTTCCAATCTTATTTCATAAAACTTTCCTTTAAATAGTCTATTTTCTGGCCAAACTAGTCTACTGGCTGCCTGATCACCAAGCCAGCAGTCAGGAAGACTGCAAATCTGGCCTGAAATACTTACCAGCTGTGTAACACTGGGCAAGTCACTTAACCATGTTTGCCTCAATTTCTTCATCTGTAAAATGAGAATAATAATAGCACCTACCTTGCAGGGTGTTATGAGGATCAAAAGAGATAATAATTGTTAAGCACTTAGAATAGTGCTTGGCATATAATGAGTGCTAATTAAATGTTAGCTGTTATTATCATCATCATTATTATCATTTAGCTATTCCCTGATTTTATCTTGCCATTTCCTACATCCATGTACTGGTCCAGGCTGTCTGTATAACTAGAATGTACTTCTTATGCATTTCTATGTTTTCAAATCCTTTTCTTCTTTTGGTATCCAGCTTAGCCTTCAACCAAATGAGATCCCTTTGTCTTTAAATCATCTTAGTACACATTGACAGGATCTCTCCCTTTGCCATTATCATATTCTATGTTGTGTTGTGGTTGTTCATGTCATGTTCCCCTTATTTAACTGTAGCCTTCATGAAGACAGGGATTACATACTTTCTCAACTTTGTGTTTCTAGCAGATAGCCCAGTTCTTTACACATGGAGTAGTCACTTAAATATTTGTTGACTTGAATTAATTTGATGGGCTCTCAGGGAATCTCCAAACTCAGAGGGCTAACTAGAGGCTTCTGAAAAAAGTAATTGTAGGATGTTCAAAGATGTTCAAAGCAAGATAGACCAGCATCTCCCAGTTGGTGTATTTTCAGGAATGACTCACAGGACTACAAGTCTATGCAGGAGAATTGATGAGAAGGAAGAGGAGCAAAGTAGGTAGAAGTCATATTGGAAAGGGTTGAGAAGACAGTTAATTGAAAGGACAATCAGAACCTTTTGAACCTAGTTCATGATTCAGAAATTTGGTTACGAATGACAGGAAAGAGGCTTGATAATAGTTTCTGAAAATCACCATATAAGCCAAATGCCTGGTAGCATTTCTAAACCAAAAGTTCTATCTAAAGAGGTGACCCAGGAAATTTGTTTACCTGGGATGGATATTGCAAATACCAACTTTGCAAATCAAAGTATGCAGTCTTTACATATGAATCTTACAAAAGGGACCATGGACCTCATCACCAATAGCATCATCTCCAAATATAAAAGACAGTAATGCAAGTTTATCTATAAATAGCAAAAACTCATGTTTATGGAACACTTTATTTATAGTTTTCAGATGAATTTACATATGTTATCTAATTCAGTCTTCATAATCTTGTGAGGTAGGTCATGTAGGTCAAGTTGTCCCCATTTTATAGATAAACTGAGTTAGAGAGATGAAGTGACTTACCCAAAATCACACAGCTAGTAAGGAGCAGAACCAATGCTGAAACCTAGGACTTATGACTCCTTAGTCACTGATGTTTCTGTTTTCTTGTCCTATTCCAAGGTAAAAGACAGTGGAGACTAAGCAGTTGGAAGGTGGAAAGAACATAGGGAGAAAGCTAGGAACTTTAGTAAATGGGAGGAAATGGCGTTTGTTATGCATAGAATTGTAAATGGTGTTCTTATAGATGACTATGGCCTACATCAATGGGGTGAATGAGACAGACAGATGCGTCTTCATTTGATATGTTGGGGAGACATGTCTGATCTTTGCCTTTTTTAAAAAAACAAACAAAAACAATTCCTCAAATGTTAAATGCAGTCCTGTTATAGAACTAAGAATCTATCTAAGATATTAAATGGCTTTGTCAAAATTCTCACATTGGGGCAGATAGGCGGCGCAGTGGATAGAGAACCGACCCTGAAGTCAGGAGGACCTGAGTTCAAATCCGGCCTCAGACCAAACACTTGATATTTACTAGCTGTGTGATCCTGGGCAAGTCACTTAACCCCAATTGCCTAAAAAAAAAAAAATTCTCTCATCACAAGTGACATGGGAAACGGCTCAGATCTGACAAATTCAGTGTATGTATTGTTCCTTGGTTCATATTCACTTAATTAGTATAATTGAATTTTAGCTATTTACAAATCCACATCCAACTCCTCCCCTAATTTTATAAAAAAAAAAAGGGAAAAGAGGCCTGGAAAGGTGAAGTGACTTGGTAAGGGCTCATTCCTAGTTAGAGGCAGAGCTGAGCTGAGCCCCGGATTCCTCCCATTATACAATGCAGCCTCTCTATCACATTTTTGTCACACCTCTCCAAGATGTTCAAAGTGCATTGTCGACATCATCTAATTAAACTTTCCAACTTCTTTAGGGCAAGGTTTTTACTGGAAAAAAAAAAACAGCATTGTCTTTTTCTTTTTCCCCACCTACTTTCCCTTGGCCGGTTTTTCGTGCTAGTGACTGAACCAGATAACTGCCTCGTTGTTGGCAGTCTTTATTATCACTTGGATCTGTCTCTAGTTGTTGGAGTTTGTTTTGGTATTGATTCAACCAAAGGTCCAGGGAGGGCCATGCTTCTAGGCAGTGATATCAAACTGGGTTGAAAGAGAGGAATTAGTCTATGTATCCTTGGGCTGAAGAATCCCCAGGTGACTGATTATGCCTCTAGACAGCTAGGTGGTGTGGGTGGATAGAGACCTGGCCCTGGATTCAGAAAGGCTGAAGTTCAGATTTAGTCTCAGATGTTTACTAACATTGTAACTCTGGGCAAATCACTAAACCTCTGCCTGCCTCAGTTACCTCAACTGTAAAATGGGGATAGTGATAGCACCTACTTCACAGGGTTGTTGTGAGGATGAAATGAGAAAATAGTATGTAATATGCTTAGCATAGTACCTAGCTCGAAGTAGGAGCTTAATAAATGTTTGTTTCCTTTCTTCCTTGCTTCACAACTCAGCAACTCTATCACTTTTGGGAATTGGAGTCTCTGTGAATTGTGCATTGATCCAAACACCAAGGCCCATTGAACAGTGGTCCTATCCCACCCACCAAGAGGTGCCCATAGCTGGCCTAGCTCACTGGGATTCTTAAGGAATAGAGATTTTTAGGGGGAGGAGGACATATTATCTCCTGGGGGGGGCCTAAAATTGGGAGTGAGTCCTTAAGGGAAGGCCAAGGGTAGAGAGATGACAGCCTAAACCCACATATTCAGGAAGAGCTGGTTTGGCCTTACTCAGGATGAAGCAGTGTTTTGATTTGTTGTGCTGAAAAAAGTGACCTCGCCTTTTTGCACCCTACTTTTGTAGATCCTGGGTGCCTTCCTTCCCTTTCTTCTCTCCCCCACCCCTTCATCACACTTCTCTTGTTAGCCTACTACACATATCCTAAGCCTGCTCTTTTCATGCAAGCTGAAGCAAATGCAAGAACTATGTTCCATTTTTTTTTTTAACATCTATCTCTTTTCAATTCTGTTCTCATTTAATCCTGAGAAATGAACCCTAGAAGGATAGAAGGGAAAGAATATTAGCTTTGGAATCAGTGGATCTAGATGTAAATTTCTCATCATAGACTGTGGGACCTTGGGAAAGTCACTTAACTTTCCTGAGTCTCAGTTTCCTCAATTGTAAAATGAGAGGGTTAGATTAGATGGCCTTTCAGAGAAGAACTTGGCCATACCACATCTTATGCTCTGAATGAATGTCTGAATCTGCAGTGAATGTGGGAGGAAAAGCAGGACCAACTGAGTTGTGCCCTGGGTTATTATTTCCGTGGATTTTATGAGCATATTGATTATAGTTTTAATCACTGGAAGGCTTGACAACAGTTTTGGCTGTAATTTGGTACAGTAGAAAGAACACTGGGTTTAGGAGTCAGAGGATCCTGGTTCCTACCTCTGCCTCTGTGAGACTTGGAGTAGGTCAGCTGACCTCATTGGGCCTCAGTTTTTTTATCTGTAAAATTATGGAGTTGGACCACATGGCCTTTAAGTTTTCTTTCAGCTCTGAAATTTTGATGCTAAAACCATGAGGCCTCTTGAGACACTGTGTAATCAACTTTGATCATATTGCCATTTTGCCTCCAGTCCCACTGTACCATAAGTTGCCATTCAGCATTTTTGAGCTGAAGTACATTATTTACTGTGGCTTCTCTAAAAGTGCACTTCCTTTTAGTAATTCTCCATGCACACATGAGGATGAACATATGTAAGTTACAAGACTTGATGTTATTATCATGTTAGAGGGTTGATTATGAGAAACTCCACATTTCATTGGTTTAAAACTTCTGTTTGTACCCCTTCAGAAAGAATTCCCCTGCTTCCATGACTGTTATAGTTGCTTTATGAATTTCAGAGAGACATTATAGTAAGACAAATATCCTACTTAAACCATTTTCTAATTTAGTTTGTTTAAATACTCCATGGGGAATCTAGGTTGTGCAGTGGATTGAGTGCCAGGCCTGGAGTCAGAAAGACTCATCTTCCTAAGTTCAAATCTGGCCTCAGACGCTAGCTGTGTGACCCTGGGCAAGACACTCAACCCTGATTGTCTCAGTTTTCTCTTCTGTAAAATGAACTGGAGAAGGAAATGACAAACCACTCTAGTATCTTTGCCATAAAAACCCCCAAAATGGGGTCATAAAGAGTCAGACGCAACTGAAAAATGATTTAAAATAACAAAATATTCCACAAATATACACAATGAATACATCACAAACAGAAATAAGATTCTCTAACCCATCCCAAGATTGAAAGATGGCACAGACAAAATATTCTTAACCCACTGCCATATTCCTAGTCAATATCAACTTACATTACACAGGTCTTTCCTTACAACAAGTCTGGGAACTGGAGATTACAAGTATTATTAGTTCCATGATGCAAGTAGGGAAACCAAGGGTGAGAAGCACTTGCCTAAGGTTACACAGCTAGAAAGTATTAGAGGCAGAATTCAAACCCAAGGTTTTTTTGTCTTGTTTTTTTTAACACCCAGTCCAGGAATCTTTCAACTCTTAGCACTGACTTGTTTCTCACTTGTTTTCTCAAAAATAGAGATTTGGTTGACTTGAGGAATGAAGAACCAGTTATTAGGGCTAATCAGATTTGTTTTGTAACTGAGAAAGAAAATGAGCTAAAAGTCTGAAATGTAGAAAGAAATGAGCAGGCAGAGAGGAAAGGAAAAGAAATCCTGAGGCTACTGTAGCCTGCTGGAGATTCAGAAAACATATTTAGTCTCTAAAACTAGAATTCTCATTTAAATTCAGGTTGAAAAATAGTACAGGTAGTATATGTGGGAGAGGGAATTCAGTAATATTAGTTACCCTATGATGCTTCTATAACAGACCTAGGATCTCATCAATGTAGGTGCCATTCCAACTGTATGGATTACCATCTTTACTTTCCATTGCTTTCACATTCTTTGCAACTCTTATCTCTATTCTCCCATAAGTCCTTCACAGGGGATCCTCCCAATAAGATGAAGAGTCTTCCTTTAAATCTCTTGAAATTGTGTGGATATCAATGGAGCACATGGATTGTTGCCATCCCTTACTCTTGCTACATGACCCACATGCCTCCTTTTTTGATCATACATCTTTCAGCATCCTCTATGCCACAGATGAAGTAGAGAAATTCCATGAAGAATTTGAAAAGATTCTCCAAATTAAGTCAACATATACTTTGTGACTTCAATAAAAAGATGGGCATTGGGGAGGAAGGCAAAAAAATATGTTTGGAAAATATGGTGTAGAAGTAAAAAATGAGATAGACCAATGCTTTGTAGGCTGTACAGAAATATCATGTTTTTATATCACTTATGCTTTCTTTTTTTAAACATTTATTAGTGACTTTTGATTTAGTCAATAAATGTTTTACATCATCATCATTTCTGGCTATACCATTGCCCCACAATACTCAATCAGTGAACCTTTCCTCGTAACAAAGAAAAACAAGCAAAACCAACTAACACAGTGGCTACATCTGGCAGCTTATATAACATTCTGCACCCATAATTCCCAACTTCTCTAAAGAGGAGGGAGGTGCATTCATGAATATTTTTTTAAAGTGCAGAGTGAGGAGGCCCCAGATATAGCAAGCATCACACAGACACAAATGAAATTAAAACAAGAAACTGGTTACTAATATAGGAGTAATTTCTTAATCAGCAAGCTGTGTTAGACTATCAGCTTGTTAGAACAAAGCTCAAAAGCAACACAAAGCTTTGTGGTGAAAAAAAGATTTTAATTACTGATTACAGTGAAGCACACATAGGTAGCGTGCTTGACAGTTTACAATTTAAAATTAAGTACTTTGAGGTCCTTTAACAAAAAGGACCATTGATCCTAAGGATAATAGTACCAAGCTGTTACCATATCCAGTGCTTTGAATCTGGATTAAATTCATAAAATGAATAGAATTATTTTATAGCTAGCACTGAGCTGACTCAGGAAAAAAAAAATTCGATCTATGAAAGTAGATGCATTGTCTCAGTTCATGTTTCTACTTTTAATGCTGGCTGTTTGACGGTCATTTGACAATGATCTGCATTTTCCTTCCTTGATGATCAACATCTATCTGTATGTAGAATCTAGATAGAACAATCAATAAATCATAACATTTGGAAGTCTTAGAAATGATTATTGCCACATTAATTTATTAGTACTCATCAATACATAATAAAGCAATAAGTCAGTATCAAAGTCATATCCAGTTGAACCTTTAATTAAGCTGTGTGACCCTGGGCAAGACACTTAACCCTGATTGCCTCAGTTTTCTCTTCCGTAAAATGAACTGGAGAAGGAAATGACAAACCACTCTAGTATCTTTGCCATGAAAACCCCAAAATGGGGTCATAAAGAGTCAGACACAACTGAAAAATGATTTAACAATAACAAAATATTCCACAAATATACACAATGAATACATCACAAACAGAAATAAGATTCTCTAACCCATCCCAAGATTGAAAGATGGCACAGACAAAATATTCTTAACCCACTGCCATATTCCTAGTCAGTATCAACTTACATTACACAAGTCTTTCCTTACAACAAGTCTGGGAACTGGAGATTATTAAGTCAGTGCAAATGATCATTGGCATGACACACAAATCCTGAAATGATTAAGTATTCTTTCATGTCAGGAAACCTCCAAATTACATCCAAGTAAAATTCTGTCTTAATGAATTCTCCTTCTCTCTGGCTCTCCTTTAAAACTTAGACTCATTCACTTTTACTTCTATTTAGATGATCCCAGGAAATGCAGTGATTCCTGTAGTCCTGAGTGTTATCAGGCCAGTGAGGTGCCAGCCGGGAAGCATTTCTAATAAAAAACACCAGTGATATTTTTTGTGAAAGCTGTTATGTATGAGAATTGGTGGCCGAATTCATTTCCATTGCCTGATTATCACATAGCTAGTAAGCATCTGAGGCCAGATTTGAACTCATAAAGATGAATCTTCCTGACTCCAGGCCTGGCACTCTATCCTAGCACAACCTAGCTGCCCCCTGTAGTCTTGTAGTCTAGCTATTATTGCTATCTCATTACTACTACTACTACTACTACTACTACTACTACTACTGCAAATACTACTACTACTACTACTACTACCACCACCACCACCACTACCTGAAGCAACATTTGGTTGAAAGTCATAAACACTGGGTAATAAATTTTTCCTGAAGCATTACATGTTTTGTAAGTACTTACTATGTGCCTCTGACTCCTAAAAAATAACTAACAGCATTTAGGATACTTTGGTTCCTCTCATTTCATTATTATCTCAATAATTTTTAGCATTAGAATATAAGCTTCTTGAGGCCAGGGACTATTTCTTTTTTTTTTTTAACTTTATATTTGCATTCCTAGCCCTTAGCGTGATAACCTTGCATGTAGTAGACACTTCTATATGGCATTATAACTAGGGGTGGCAGATTTAGTACTGGAATAAACCTTAGAAATCATCTAGTCTAATCCTTTTTTTTTCTTATAGGTGAGGAAAATGAAGCGTAGAACCACTTGTCCAATGTCAAACATAAATGGTAGAGTCAGAATTTGAAGGGAATTCCTCTAATTCTGATCCTGCAAATCCATTCACTTATCTAGTGGCATAGGCATTAATTGTTAATATCAGAATAATTCTCTCCAAGTTAAACACTTTGAAGATAAAAAACAATCATAAAAGATAAAGAACTCAACAAAAGTCTGATGTCATGCCTCACTGTGGAAGCACCAGGTTATTTCTGTAGGGCACTGTCTACTTCCTTTACCAAAGAGGTATCTGAGAATAGGAAACATTTATGCTGATAATGTAGATAACCATTCATTTTTCCATTTGGGTATCTTTGGTGGTGGGAGTTTAAAAGGTAATATTTGGGAGTATGCTTAGAAATCTCTCTTCTATGATTGTATTTTTTTCTTTTTGCTTTATTGCCAAATTAGTAGTTACAGTTTTATTTTGTTTCTTTTTCACTGACTAGAGCAAATTTACATGTAAAGTTTATAATTTTGCTTTCTAAAAGACTCATAGATTTAAGTGTAATTGGGAGATACATAACAAAATAAATAAAAACACAATAAAACATAGGTAATATTACATTTTTAAATTAAGTCAATATGCCACCTTCAGGGATGCTTATTATAGATTAGTGACCCCTGTTTTTATTTTAATTTGACACCCTTAATTTAGAGACTAGTGAATTATCATAGGAAGTGTCATAGAGTTCAACCCTGTCATTTTACAGATGAGGAAACTGAGGCCTGGCAAGGCTAAGTGAGTTGTCTTAGGTCACATAAGGAGTAAGCAACAGAGTAGGATTTGAATCTGGCTCTTCTGACTCTAAATTCAGAGCTCTTTCCACTCTATCAAATGATGTCATACTCCCATTGGCAGTAGGGAATAAGGCTCTTATTAAGTAAACCGAGGGTGGTTTGTGGAAAGCTGGATTACAAGGCTGAAGAGTTAGGACTTTATGGGGAGCCATGAATCACAAGGGTCATATGGGGGGAAAATTGAGCAGAGGCACCTCTCCTGAAGCAGCAGCCACAGTCATAGATACTACCCTTTCCTCCCCCTCGCTGCCTTTGCTCTCACTTAATTTTGACCAGAATAGGATTCAGCAATTTGTCTCCTTACCTGTTTCTTTTAAAATGTTTTTCAACTAAATTTTATTTTTTAATGAACAAAAATAAAATTTTCTCTCTCAAACCCCAATGGGAAAAAAAGCCTTTTTTTTCAAATATGCATAGTTAAACAAAACAAAATGAAACAAATAAAGCAAAACTTTTTCTTTAATAATTATACATAGTCAAACAAATTACTGTGGCTGAACTCTAAAAACAACAAACCGTAGGTCTCGTTCTACAGTAAGTCTATCACCTTCCTAGGTATCATACCTCATCATTGGTCCTCTGGCATCGTGGCTGGACTTTAATCAGAGTCCCTGATAGCTGTTACAATTGTTTATTTTTTTTATAATGTTGTTGTTGTATTCCGGTTCTGCTCACTTCACTCTGGATAAGTTCATTCAAGTCTTCCCAGAGTTCATTGAAAATGTCTTGTTACTTCTTATGATGCAATGATGTTCCATTACATTCACAGACCATAATTTATTCAGCCAGGCCCTAAATAATGGGACTTTGCCAATTTCTGAAAGGTCATTGACTTTTAAACTTTTTGTAGAAGTCAAGTAGGAATGTTTTTCCTCCAAGATTTGAATACAATTAATTATGTTATACAATTAAAACAATTGGACTATAACTTTATAAAAATGTACCTGTTACATAAGATCCCAGAGCATTTGTGACAAAAAAAAAATAAGGAACATAAAAATTAGGAATAGAATGTGTTTCTTCCCTTCTTGACTATCAGAATTGTCATAGTATCATAGATTTAGAGCTGGAAAAGAATTTAAAATTCTTGAGTTCAACCCCCTCATTTTGTAGATGAGAAAACTGAAGCTGAGAGAGGTTGAGTGACTTGCCCAGGTTCACACAGCTATTAAGAGTTTGAGGCAGGATTCAAACTCAAGTCTTCTTGATTCCAGTCCTCTATCTACTGAGAGACCCAGGTGACTCTTGTTCCTTGGTCCCTAGGAAGTGCAATGGATAGAATACTGGGCTTGGAGTCAGGAAGACCCGATTTCAAATCCTGCCTCAGGTACTTACCAGCTGTTGAACCTTGGGCAGGTCATTTCATCTATTTGCTCAGTTTCTTCAACTCTAAAATGGAGTTAACGAGAGTACCTACTTCCCAGGGTTGTTGTAAGGATCAAATGGGGATCAAAAGCATATAGTAAGTGCTCTATAAATGTTAGGTGTTGTTGTTGTTACATTCCAGGAAAGGAGCAATTTAAATTATGATTATATATATCATGGCCATAGGAAGTACTTGATCTCAGTTGCACCAAGAAAAAAAGACAATTCTAACATCAAAGCTGATAATTAAATGTGGAGTCCTAATACAGTTAGTTGTACTTAGCTGACCCCAAGGGGTGTATCATCTCTTGGAGGAGAGGTGGCAGTGAATCCCGTTTCTGGCGTTCCTAGAGAATTGTCTTAGTTGGAAGCTAAAGCTCATGCCCTGGGGAAGCTTATCTCTGAGGCTCCCATTCCACTTTTTGGGGAAGCTTTTGCAGCTAGGGACATGACAGCTGGTCAGAGGAGATAGTACTCATAGTACTAAGTGAAAAAGGCAAATCTGGGCTTGCTGCAAAAAATGGAATGGGCCATCTCTGAATGGTGTGGATTTCCTGTCCCTGAATGTCACAAAGCAAAGACTGGATGACCATCCCTCATCAGGTTGGGTGTAGAGAGCATTCTGGCACTGATAGGGGTCTAGATAGCAGGGATTTGCATCCCTGATTATTTATCACTTCTAGTTGACTGGCCCTTGAGGATCTTATTTCTAGCCTTCCCATGAATCACCTCTCTCGCTGGAACCATCAACACTACCATGTTTTCATCTGACTTAAGAATTAGCTCAGACTTGGTGTACTAATACAAAGAATCGAACGATTCCAGGAGAAAATGAATAGCATAATAATGGTGATCAGGAAAGTGGCAACGTGAGGAAGGCATTAGAGAGTTCCACTCAGAATCAGGAAGACCTGGGTTCAAGTGTGGCACATAATGACTTTGACCTTGGGCAAGCTACTCTCAGGACTTGGGATATCTCTAAGAGGTAAACTGCAGAGAAGGTTCTAATCTGCATTTGTAGAAGGAGGTGCTCCAGGAGCATGCCCTGCATTGATGAAATCACATAAAAAGACAAATCCTGACAGTTCATCTTTGTAGGATACCTCATGCTTTTTAAAGTACTTACACATGATAAACTGACTTTAGTCCTTCAGTAGTTGCATTCCTCTTGAAGGTTTATTGGAGGAGGTGTAGATGATAAGAACACAAGGAATAACTAGATGCTGAAATAATATGATATTGAGATGATATCTTCTGTGTAGGTATCCCTTACTTCCATATTTAAATGCATCTGTGATATTAATGCTCCCTCTAAGGAACAGATTGAAGCCCACCCACTCCTTCACATCCTGTGATTCTCCTTTCCATAGCCTCATGTAAACATGACTACTAATAATAGCTAGCTTTTATATACTCCTTACTATGTGCCAGGTACTTCGCTAAGCACTTTCCAAATATTGTCTCATTTGATCCTCACAACAACTCTGGAAGGTAGGTGCTATTATGATTTTTATTTTATAGTTGAGGAAACTAAGGCAAATAGAGGTTAAATGATTTGCCCAGGGTCACAGTGTCTTGAAGTCAGATTTGAACTCGTCTTCCTGATTCTGGGCCCAGCATTCTACCCACTGCACCATGCAGCTACCTGATACAATCTCCTTTTCCCCTATATGTATGAAACAGAACAGTGACAACTGTCCCAGACTAGAAAGTATAGGGTATCAATTTTCTCTTTTGCCAATTCAGTTGTTTTATGCAATTGCAGACAAATTAACTTGTTACTCTCACAAGTTAATTTACAAAATAACTCAGTTATTTTGTAAAAAATAGTTACATTATTAAAAATGTGTGTCTTATCTATTTGTATAAAGGGCTAGAAGGTACTGGGGGAAAATATATATATAAAATCCCAAGCATGACATTCTGAGATGATTGTCTACACATCTTTGCTGTTCCTCATGTGCTTTTAGAATTTTATATTGTTGGGTCTATTTCCCAGCGGCTATACATCTTGAGATTAGTATTATAGTCATCAGAAGACCAGGAAAAGGTAGTAGAAGTTAAAACATTGTATTTTTCCATTATCCTAGAGTACACTGCCACATTCTTGGCTGCCACAAAAAGGGTACAAAAGAAGCTATTCTTTCTTGTAAGCTAATTTATTATTGAATATTTGTGAGAAGATTCTTCAGCATCTCCTTTCATACTTAGTGTAGACACTAGCAAAGCTTATGTTACAAATGTTGGTCACATAAGCTAAGAAAGATACCAGGCATAAAAGGAACTACAAAGGTGTGTCAAAACTTGCTTGGGAAACGTGAATTTTTTAAAATCAGATTTTTTTTTTCAATCAATGAAAGCCTCTTCTTTCTCCTCCCTCCCTCCCTCCACTTCCTCTCCCTGTCCCCCCACCCCCATTAAGAAAGCAAGAAAACAAAACCCTTGTTACAAACAAGTAGAGTTGAGAAAAACAAATTCCCATATTGGCCATGTGGGAAATGTAAAATTGAGCATAAACAGAACTTTAAAAGTCCTAGCTCTCCATAACCTCATCTGATCAGAAGCTGACTTAATTGTGTGTCAGATTCAGTAAAATTTTGTGTACTTGACTTTTTGTGAGTCATTTCTGCCTCCCCTTTAAAAAAGCAAATTATATAGAAAGAAAAATGATCACATTTCTTCCTGAAAATTAGGGGAAGGGGTGGATAATAATTAGGAAGAAGCTATTTCTTTTGCAATTACCTATGTTTCAGTGACTCTAGATGTACAAAAATCTAGATTAGGAGTTATTTTCATAGGAAGTACTTGATCATAATTGAGGTTGATTGTAATAAATGTTAGAGTTTCTTTTTCCCAGGTGTCACTGGGGTGATTAATAGACCATCACAACCAATGCAGTGAAGAGAAATAACAGCAGGGAAGGTTGGAGCCAAAGTCATTTCTTTTTGGTATTGTACCAATGGTATTGAATAGAAAAAGCTTTTTATAGTAAATTAATACAATAAAATCAAATGTAAATAACTTCGCAGTCTATTTAACAATGTGATAAGAGAGAACCAAGCTCCAAAGGTTCCCATGATTTCCAATCAGGAATATCTCAAAGGGCACAGTGGTAGATGCTTATCTTACTGGATATTTTTACTGCCAGTCAAAAGAGATAAGATGTCTTATGTTCAAAGACCCACCTATATTAGCCTGCCCAATTAACAGCAGAGTTGTTGACCTTTGACAAAGGAGGACTGAGCCAACTCTGTCAAGGGCACTATGCCATCACCCCATCACCTCATCAGTATAGTAACTTGACAATTCTCCTGCTGTGTAGGCTCCCTAGGTAAGTGTTATTGCTGGAGTAAGATAGTGCTATAGAAAATAGCATATCTGCCCTATCACAAAGTTCTCTGCCCTTCACATAGAAGGGCCTTTCATCTATACCTTATATAATGCTCAGCAAATTTATTAACTGATTCCCAATCATTTGCAAACCTGAAGGGTAGTATTGAGGCATAAGTAATTCTTCTTCTTTTTTTTTTTTTTTAGTGAGGCGATCAGGTTAAGTGACTTGTCCAGGGTCACACAGCTAGTAAATGTCAAGTATAGAAGCATAAGTAATTGAAAATGATGAGTAATTAAAAAACTATTTTATTTGAATGTATCCTGATTCTTACTTTTGAACACAGGTATGCCAGATAATGGGGAATTTGATTCCAAACAAAATCAGACCTATCTTTGGAAAATCTGGATGGCAATTCAGTCTGCTTTATCCATCCTTGCCATGCATTCCATGTTGGGAGTTAGACTAATCCCTCTCTGATATATACAAGCTTGATTTTCTCTTAAGCTTTAATCCCTGCCTGATGCTGGAAGAGTTGGTAAAAATGCTTGGCTTTCAAAGGGCATAATTACCTTTTTTCCTTAAAAAAAAAAAGACAATATATAAAGCAAGTACTTAGGTATAGTTGTTGCTAATACTAAATTTGAAAGAAAAAATTGACAAGAATGAACTGAACTTCTCATTATAACTTTGAGGTAAATTATATCTGAATATGAATTATTATTGCCATAAACCATACTGATAATTAATAGATATAGCTACTGAATTTTTTTTTAAATGAAGTAAATGTTGAAGATTCCTGCTATAAAAGAAGTTCAGACTAACGGACATAATTGTAGTCTTCTGATCTTTTGCTGTGAGTGGAGAAAGTTGTTTAGAAGTTAACAAGTATGTTACCTAAAAAACTAACTTGGTGAAAACAGAAAGTTTTTGTTTAATTTAAGCCCAAGAGGTTTTGTATATTGGAGATGTGGTATCTTCTCCCAATGAGCCTACCGAGTTGGTGGTTTTCGTTTGCATCGTACTACGGTTTTTAAAAAGTGAGCAGTATATTTAAGGAGAAGCTGTGGACAAAATCTTGAATCTGTTTACTTACTTAGTTCCTTTTTATCATGCTTTTAAGCTATCTTGTATTTACCACTGTTGGTTCTCAGATCATTTCTCTAGTCACTCCATTCCTGCCCATTGCAGTGTATGACTAAATTCTCCCCAACCCCTGATCATTCAATCAGTTTTGAATGCCCTTACCTGTACTATTTTCTTTTTTTAAAATTCTATTTTATTTTCAGAACTTCATTCTCTCCCTTACACTTTCCCCTCACCCCTTGAAACAAGAAAGAAAAACAAAAACCCATTACAAACCTATATAGTCAAGGAAAACATTCTGCATTAGCTATGGCCAAAAAAAAAAAAAGCTTCGTCCGTTTGCACTCTGAGTGCATCACCTCTCTCTCTGGAGGTTGGTAAGGAGATAGTAAGAAGAGATGACAAAAAGGTTTAAGCTTAAGGAGGAAGTCCTCCACAGCCCAAACAGGGTTGATTTTGAATCATGGGATGTCACAATGGGAAGAATTCAATTGCAGGTCTCCCAAATAGCAATGGAAAGTATTGTGGTGGGTATAAATAGGCTGTATCATTTTACTAGTGAATAATTGCATGCCAGAGGAAGTATTAAATATATTAATAAAAAGATGTATGAATGGAAAAGGAGGTAGGGCAGTCATGGATATGAGATAAAATATGTGAAAAATATTTTTACAAATTTTGAAGTGCTATATAAATGCTAGCTATGATGATGATGTAGCAAGAGGTAACCTCTGAATAGCCTACATGCTTCATTGGTATCGACAAAGGCCCCTAGCACATTTGTGAGACATCCCTGTAGAGGGTTTATGGGAAACCAAAGACCAGAGTCATACTGGATGGGGATGTGTGGATGAGAGGTGACCTGTACTTTTAGAGGGGGTACCCAGAATGATGAATCCACAAATCCATTCAAATATCAGATTTTAGCAGGAGTTACAGTGGGAACTGTGGAAAGGGGATAATGGAAGAACTGAGGGAAGGCATGAGTGGAATGAAGTGATGAGTGAGATGGGTAAGTATGAGACTATGATAGGAAATTTTCATTATAGTTAATCTAAGTCTTTCATATACCTTATTATACCCATGTCATCCTTGTGAACATTTAGGGTGTGTGAAAAAGTCTTATACATCTCAATAGTTTCTTGTACAGTCACCATATTATGGTCGAGTTGAATAACTGATGTTCATAATGATGACTTCAGAGCAACTGGGTGGTGTAGTGGATAGAGTGCAGGCCTGGAATCAGGAAGACCTGAGTTCAAATCTAGCCTCAGATGCTGACAAGTTGTGTGATCCTGGGCAGGACACATAACCCTGTGTGCCTCAGTTTTCCCATCTGCAAAATTAGCTGGAGAAGGAAATGGCAAACCACTATGGTACCTTTGTCAAGAAAATCCTAAATAGGTTCATGAAGAGTCAAACATGATTGAAACTACTGAACAACAACAACAAAAATGATGTTCTTGATGGATATCAAAGATAATGAGCTTTACAAGGTTCTCCAATGTTGAAAAACCTTCAAATATGTCTCCAACAATTGATTATATTCTAAGAACAGCCTAGTTCAGGAGTGTGGCCTTTTGACTGAATCCAAATTTTACAGAACAAATCCTAAAACTGATTTGTTCTGTAAAATTTGAATTCAGTCAAATCCAGTTTGCAAAAACAAATAAGCCAGACTTAAGGATCTAGAAGGTCACATGTGGCCTCAAGGCCAAAGATTCCCTAGTTCATTACAGTCTCATCAGCAGTATAATGGCCATTTGGTGATAGACTCTTTGCCTATGGCAACCCATGAAACAAAGATTGATGCAAAGACAACACATTAAACAAAGACAAGTGCAAAATGGTCCTCAGCAGCACATGATTCCCTTCTGTTTCTGCAGTGATGGTGGTGGAGCAATGGAATTGGTTTTATTGTACAGGAAGTTATGCTATAATAAGACACATGTTCCTAAAAATCACCATTCTATGCAAAATCATGCAAAATTTCAGGGTTTATGGGGAAAATGGAGTCAGGGATATTCCTTAAGGGGGAGTATAAGAAAATGAGTCTCCTTTTACTTGTGGTAAAAATTGTTATTGTTGCTATAATTCTTCAAGGATTCATTGATTCATTGGTATGAATTCTGTCTTCACTAAGGCACATCACCACTCCTGGGTCCCAGGGGAAACTACCATGGTAATATAAGGAATCCCTACCACGTCATCTGGGTCACCGACAATGCCAGTTGCTGCCCCATAAAGGGCATAGGATCTCCCTATGGGGAATGGGAGACCTTTGGTACAGCCTTTTCTGTGAGGCGTCCTGGGGGACTACTCCATTCCAACAGTGCCAGACCCATTTCCACAGAGACAGTCTACCAGGACCACGTCCAGCTGAGCTTTTCCCAGGGCAGATAGCTCAGGGGTGGTGTGAATCAAAAGGGCTAGGTCTATTCTATTTATTCTGGGGCTTGAGGTAAGGGGTGTTTTTGGGGGGCTCTTCCTTTCTCCCCTTCAATTCTGTGCCTGCTTCTCTAGTTCCCCACCTCTTACTCCCCTGAGTGTTATTCTCACCCTTTCCCACTTCATCCTGAGTTGCAGAAGATGACCACAGCAGCTTTTCCCCCAGTTGGAGTCAGATATCTCCTCTTCATACAGATCCCACCGCATGCTGCCTGAGATGAAATTGTGAATATTGTTATACTCAAACTGTTCAAAACAATCTTTATAGCAGAACTGACTATATCCAAGGGCAACAAGATACATCATTTCATGAGAACCTTGATCTTTACAAACTTCATGATAAACATTTGCAAAAAGGTCACAAAGAAGATAATTACAACTTATGGGTCAACATCTGGTGCAGAGGATGAGAAGGTTAAAAAATTAAAATTCTACCAATAATTCGATGAGAACCTTCAAAACTAATTAACAAAAATTTGAATGGTTGGTGACTTCAATGCAAAGGCAGGCATAAGGGGAAATGAGAAAAGCATGGTAGAAAACATGGTTCAGGAGTAAGAAACCAAGGGCTTTAGACTATATAGAACTCTTAAGCCTATATACCAAATCATGATTACCAGAAGAAGCATCTGGATGCACTGGACATGGTGGAACATAATAAATACTTACAAGTTTTTGACTATTGATTGAGCATCAAATGACATTTAAAAAATGAAATTGCTTATATTCTAATAGATAGGAAATGACTGGTTACTACTGTAGAAGTCTCTTTATAATAGATTATTTATGTGTATAATAAGAGCTCTCCACTAAAATCTTCCCCATGCCTTCCCTATGATCCTTTGTTCTTGAAGGTTATGCTAGTGAAGCTTGGTAACGTCTATCAAGATCATCAGCTTATAGCCAATCTTTTAATGAGCTTCACTAGGTGGGCTCTCAGAGGGATGATATTATACT
This sequence comes from Vombatus ursinus, assembly GCF_900497805.2. Lineage (NCBI taxonomy): Eukaryota > Metazoa > Chordata > Mammalia > Diprotodontia > Vombatidae > Vombatus > Vombatus ursinus. Next base: position 7,496,204 of record NW_020954588.1, read on the forward strand.
CCATCACTGGCTTAGAGTTCAGTCCCAGTGATGTATTAACTATAAGGTTGTCATCCAAGGACCCACCTAGCTAAACTCAGGACAAGATTGGCTATAGACTAATGATTTTTCCTATAGAAACTTTCAAAGATTTGAGTTTTAGAGGAAGGGTGATCTGCATTGGTGGGGACAGAACCCATACCAATGAAATGAATGAATCCTTGAAGTACTGAATTATAGTGACAAAAACAATTTTTACCAATGGTAAAAGGAGACTCATTTTCTTGTACTCTACTCTTAAGGAGTTTACTTCTAATGAGAAAATAGTGGGACATTTAAAAAATTAACATTTAAAATCTTATCATTGAATATAGCATGAGTTAAATGTGTAAGATTCATAGTATTCAGAGATCATTTAGTTGAGGACTGATGGGAGAAAATCTTGGATTTTCCCCAAATTGTGTTATTTAATAATAATCATTTCTCTCAGTGTTCTTGACCTACATTCACAGACCCTATTTATTTCAATATAATCAGTTTCCTTTGTAATCCTTTGTGTTTTATTTTCCGCATTTAAGAATATTATTCTGAGGAGAGGTCCATAGGCTTCACCAAACTGCCAAAAAGACCCATGACACCAAAAAAGGTGAAGAACCCTGATCTAGTCCAAGAGCCTCATTTTATAAATAAGGAAGCTGAGACCTAGAGAGACAAAGTGACTTGCCCAAATTTGTACAGACGACAAGTGGGAGGACTGGGATCCAGATCCAGTTCTTCTGCCTTCAAACCCGGTGTTGTTTTTACTAGTTAGCACTGTGATTTCATTAATATGGGGAACCCCAAGAGGAGGAGACTCCTTCTACCAATGCGGGTGGATGTCTTTTCTGTGACTTCTAGTCTTAGAGTTTCCTAGAGCCAGGATGTATCAGAGACAGTACTTGTGCTATTAATAATAATAATAATAATAATAATAATAATAATAACAATAGCTAATGTTTAAATAGTTCTTGCTGTGTGCCAGATACTGTGCTAAATTCTTTATAATTATCTTATCTGATCCTCACAATGACTCTGCAAGGTAGATATTATTATCTCCATTTTACACATGAGGAAACTGAGGCAAAAAGATGTCTAGTGACTTGCCCGGGGTCACACAGCCAATAAATGTCTGAGGCCAGATTTGAACTCAGTTCTTCCTGACTCCAGGCCTGGCACTCTATCCACTGAGCCACCTAACTACCCCTTTACTTTTTTGCTCTTTTTCTGGTGTACTAAAATAGTGCTCTCATATTTTTATTAACTTGAAGACGGTTTTAGATGTGTAATGATAAGAAAAGGTAGCATTCATGTGACCCTTTAAGGTTTACAAAGCACAAAGTAACTATGGCAGGAGACCTAAGTGTTCTTCTCTATTCCTCACTCTGTCCCCATGTCTAGTGATAAAGTTTTGTGGCTTCTTTCATCACAATATCTCTCTCATGTGCCTCCTTCTGTGCTCCAACATTGCCACCATTGTGGTACAGGCTCTTATCCCCTCAAGCCTACGGCAGCTAGCTGGTACAGTGGATAGAGCTAAAGTCAAGAAGAACTGAGTTTGAATCCAGCCTCAAATATTTACTAGCTGTGTGACCTAGGCAAGTCACTTAACCTCTGTTTGCCTCAGTTTCCACATCTGTAAAATGGAGATAATAATAGAACCTACCTTGCAGGGCTGTTGTCAAGATCAAATGAGATAATTGTAAAGTGCTTAGCACAGTTCTTGGTGCATAGTGAATTCTATTAACTCTTCTTCTTTTCCTCCTCCTTTCTTCTCCTCCACCTCCTCTTCCTTCTTCTTTCTTCTTCTCCTCCTCCCTTTCCCTCTCCTTCTCCCTCTTTCTCCCTCTTGCCCTCCTCCTCTTTCTCTCTGCCTTGTCTTTTTCCACTCTAGTCCATCCTCCACTCAGATATAAAATCGATTTTCTGAAAGTGGAGGTCTTCCTATTCAATAAACTCCAGTGACCTGCTCTCACCTCTAGAATCAAATATAAAATCCTCTGTAGTTCAAAGCTATTCATAACATGCACTCCTCCCCCCTACATTTATATTGTTGTCACACCTTACTCCCCTCCACATATCCTATAATCCAGTGACTCTGGCCTCCGGGACACAAGGCATTCCCTCTTCTAACTCTGGGCATTTTCCGTGTTGTCCCCCAAGCCTGGAACTCTCTCTTCATCCTGCCTTCTGGCTTACTTTAAAACCCAGCTACACTCTCACCTTCTACAAGAAGTTTTTCCTGATCCCCCTTGATGCTAGTGCCCTCCCTCTGTTGATCATCTATAATTTATTCTGAATATGCCTTATTTGTACTAAATGGTTTACATGTTTTCTCTCCCATTAGACTGAATCCCTTGAGAACAGGGATTTTGTTTTTGGCCTTTCTTTGTAGCCCCAGCATTTGTCTTGGTGCATAGTAGGTTCTTAATAAATGCTTGTTGACTCGACTTGCTTAATAAGTACTTTTTGTTAACGGATTGGTTGAACCTCATAACTCAGTGAGGTAACAATTGCAGGAATTATTATCTCTATTTTATAGATGAAAAAAATTAAGCCTGTTTAAACAACTTATCTATGGTCACACAGTTTACACATGTTAGAGGCAGGATTTGTATCCATCTGTCTTCTGATTCTAAGTCCAGTTGTCTGGCTTCTTGCCTTTGTTTTTATTTTGAACCTGTCTTTTTAAGGACTTCATTTATTAGTGCAGTTCTGGGCTGAAGCAGATGACAAGCTGACAATTTGAAGGCTGCATTGTGTCAACTCATTAAATGTTAAAAGCTGTCAGGGAACTCCTTGATGACCTTGAATGGTTTTTCTGCAGTGGATCTGTGGGAGAACAAAGGAAAAATCATCTGGAATGAGAAATCATGGATTAATTGGGGTTTAGGATGGGTTAGTTAGTCTTGGATTAAGGAGTGGCTGTATCAGCAAGATCACACATCTACTGAAGTGTTGTAGCTTCGTTTAGCCATGTAAATCAATGACTCAATCAGTAAATATTTATGAAACACCTACCATGTGCTGCCAGTCCAGTAGAATTCCTTGTCTAGTTAAAATAATTTTCACTCAACTTTTTTTTTTGTCCAGACTAAATAACTCTCATGTAGCATTATTCCTCGGTGTAACTTTCCTAACTTTAATCATAATTATTCTCCTTTTTAAAAAATTAAAAAAAAAATTTTAAAAGTGTATTTTTATTCATTCCTCCCTTCATTGTAGAGTTGGAGAGTTATTGATGTAGGGCAATGGTTCTCAAAATGTAGGCTAGGAACCCCTGAGGTCTCTGAGACCCTTTTGGAGACCCTCAGGCCAAGGTGATTTTCATAATAAGAGCAAAACATTTTAATTTCCAATGTGGTAAAAATCAACAGATACACCCCACAAAAACAAAAACTCTTTGCGGGTCCTCAAACATTTTAGGAGTATAAAGGGGTTCTGAGCCAAAAAAGTTTAAGAACCACTATTATAAATAAAGTATTATATATTTGTCAGACCAGGTCAGTGGAATAGGTGGTTTTGCTTAATTTCCTTTTCTCTAATCTTTGTTATAAGGAAGAGTTCATTAGATAGGGGGTGGAGTGAGATATATTTGGAAATTAATATATTATAAAAAGTTAATGGCATTAGTTAAAAAGATTTTTAACTCTTTAAAATTTTTATTATAAATTTTATAATAAATAAACAGGAACATTTCATTATATAAAGGAGAAGAAAAAAAAGAACTGTATATGAAACCTTGAATTTCTGTTGTTATTCTATATACTTTGTTATTCTATATATTTTATGTACTATGTTTTACCTATATAGTATGTTATGTACATAGTATATTCTTTGTTATTCTATATAGTTTATATACTGTTATTCTATGTTTGTTATATATTCTATATAATATATGTTATATTTGTTATTCATAGAATACTTTATTATAGCCGCATGTTGGAAATACTAATTCTAGAGTGGTACATGGCAGGATACAAAGAAACTGGGGCTTGGAGAGATGAAATGATTTATCCATAATCACACAGCTAACCTTTGTGTTAGGGATCAACTCATCCAAACCCTCTGTTTACAGATGGGGAAACTGAGGCTCAGAGAGGGGAAGGGACTTACTTCAGTTTCTCATGTATGGTGTTCCAGACTGATTGGGTGTCACCACATTGTCTTGGACATCACAGTATATAGTATGTTATATGCTGTAATATACATGGTATAGTCCAGGGGCGGTACCAGTCCTGGTACAGTCTATCTAATGTAATTATATATACTTTTAAAAGTATATATTAAATTTAACTTGGTAGGAACAAATTTGTCTTATTGGTGTCCCCTTCTGAACTTCTTTTTGCTTTCTTCTGTTTATTTAATGTTTTATTGATGTTATTTCTTTGTCAAAAAATTCTATCATTACCCAGTAACTCTACCTCTCCCCTTTTCCCCTTTATATAACAAATCTCTCTTGCAATGAATTAGACATATAAAATAAATTGGCCATATCAGAAAATATATGCCTTATTCTATACCGTTAGTCCATCATTTCTCTATAAGTATGTAGAAAAGTCTATTTTCCCCAAATTAATGTTTTAGAGAACTCTTTAAAAGGATAATTTACATTGCTTGCCTTCTCAATTGTTGGAGTAGAGGCTAGAGGGAGGGAAAGAATTTGGAACTCAAAATTTAAAAAAATGAATACTAACCTTCCCCCCCCATCAGATAAAATGGTGGTTCATGAAGTGTACCTTAAGCCCAGAGTAAAAAATTTAAGTTTTGAATTGTGAAAAGTGAATTGATATTGATAGCCAGTGATATGGTTCTTAGAATCCCAGACTCATAGCCTTCGAACTGGCTGGCACTTCATCCATTTTTTAAACTTTCAGATTAGGCCTAGGGGAAAAAGCCTAGAAAAAATCCATCACTCACCAGAGAAAGGAATATAAGGTTGGGAACACTTCAGTTTACCACTAAGATAATTCAGCCTTAGGGAGGGGCAGAAGAGAGAAATTTGGAAGGCAGAGATGATGTTCCAAAATGAGAATGACAACACTAAATGACATCTCAGCCTAATCTAATGGCCAAAGAGCAAGAATTTGCAAGATAGCTGAAATGCTACCAGTCCTGAAAATATAACAGCAGCTGAATTTTATAAAAGTTTCTTGATGTGATAGTGAAGTTATCTGTAGGTCACATGGCAATGGTTTTAACAAGTGTATTATACATGTGGATGGCAGATGATTTGATAGGGTAAGACCTTTGGACATTTTTATTACTATACTCAGGGATTATTAAATAATTAACGAATTTAGTTTCTCCTTTAGTTCCCCTTGTTAGAGTTTCTCATATAGTTCATTTCATAGGTTATCATAGTTTTTAGACTCAGAGACTTGCTGGTTGCTAAAGGAAAATCCTTCAGGTATCAAAGTCTTTCCAGAATTTACATTTATTTCAGACACAGTAGTAAACATGAATGAAAAATTGACTATGCTTAGTAAGGCACTGCTGGGTTAGAAATATATGTTGTATCTCTAGTTTTTTGCACAGTTGCTAGATTTCTGTGTTGTTAGAAGCAATTAGGGGAAGGGGGAGAAGCCTTATTTCAGTTTTGAATTAGATGGTGAACCAGGCCTTGTATAGGACCATTTGGTACAAACTCTTGAAATTTTTACATGTTTCTTACCATTACAATCTTAAGATAAAGAATGGAAGATCAGCTGGAAAGAACTTCAATAATATGGGTTTTTTTCTAACATCAAATTAATGTAATTTATGTTCAATAAACATTGAGTATCTATAATATAATAATAATTATAGTCTCCATTTTGCAAAGGGCTTTCATATATTGTCTTATTTGATCTTCACAATAACCCTTTGAGGTATTATTATCTTCATTTTAAAGACTGAGGAAACTGAGCCTCAGAGAGGTTAAATACCTTGTACAGGGCCAAGTACTTCTTGACTCTAAATCTCATACCCTGTGTTCTATGCCAGAGGTGTCAAACATATCCAGATTAAAATATAATTGGGAAATATTTAACAATAAATAAAATGCAATAGAACATGGAGAATGTTAATATGTGGTTTTCTAAGTCAACACGCACATGCAGAGATCCTCATGTACAGTTCAATGTCCTGTTTCTGTTTGAGTGTGACACCAGGCATTAAGGAAGACCTGTGCCAGGCACTATGCTGGGCACTGTGGACTCTTCAGTGGAACCCAGGAGCCGCATGTTGGAAATACTAATTCTAGAGTGGTACATGGCAGGATACAAAGAAACTGGGGCTTGGAGAGATGAAATGATTTATCCATAATCACACAGCTAACCTTTGTGTTAGGGATCAACTCATCCAAACCCTCTGTTTACAGATGGGGAAACTGAGGCTCAGAGAGGGGAAGGGACTTACTTCAGTTTCTCATGTATGGTGTTCCAGACTGATTGGGTGTCACCACGTTGTCTTGGACATCACAGGCTTGTGGGACTCAGAGAAATGAAATCATTTGCCAGGGGTAACACAGGTAATGTTCTAGATCTGTGTGAGTAGACTTTCTTAAAGTCTTCCTTCTGAAATGATTAATTTATTTACATTTTATATGTACTTATCTGTGCACATGTTTGTTTTCTTTTTCCTTTCCCACAATAGAATATAAACTTTTTGAGGGCAGAGATTATTTTGGGTTCCCCAGAAAGTAGTACAGTGTCTGGCACTTAGTAGGCACTTACATACTTTTTGAAGGAATGAGTGAATACAAAGATGAATCAGAAACATGCCATAAGTTAATAGGAGCAATAAGCCAAACAACTATAATTTTGTTCTTGTTATTAATTTGCTTTTCAGTTGTGTCCGACTCTTCGTGACCCCTTTATGAGGTGTTTTCTTGGCAAAGATACTAGAGTGGTTTGCCATTTCCTTCTCCAGGTCATTTTACAGATGAGGAAACTGAGGCAAATGGGGTTAAGTGACTTGTCCAGGGTCACACAGCCAGTAGGTGTACTCAGGTCTTTCAGACTCCTGGCCCAACACTCTATCCACTGTGCCACCCAGTTTCCCTGCAATGTAGAATAAAACTCACACTGCTACATTGGGTTAAGGCTAATAAAGCACTTTCCTCACAACAACTCTATGAAGTAGGTAGTATGTATATTATTGTTGCTATATTCCTGAAGGGGAAACTGAGGCCCTGAGAGGTTAAATGATCTTCCAATGATAACACAGCAGGAAGTATCTGAAGTAGGATATGAACCTAGGTATTCTTGTCCAGCATGCTGCCCATTACCACATGTTGCTTCTCATCATTAACCTAAGGGTACTAGGGATAAGTAGTGCAAGTACAAGGTGAGCTTTGAGGAGGACTGAGGGATGTTCCCAGTAGGGAGGACTACCATGGGCAGTCAGGGTGTGTCTGGCACAGGGATATTACTAGGTCTTGAGTCAGAGGACCTGGGTTCAAATCCAAGGGTAGCTACTTATATTTTGGATAATATTGGGTCACTGTGCCTTCAAGGCTTTGATTTCCTTATCTGCAAAATGTCCCCTTTAACTCTAGATCCTGTGACAGTTTAGGTGAAGGCCCTTTGTGTTTTCTCCAGTGACAGAATCTATTTCTGTTATGTTGATATCAATAAGTGAACATATAGATCTGCTTTTAAAAAAATCTGGTGAGGGATAAATCTCATAGTCCAAGAAGAAAGAGGATGCAAGGACCCTGGGGCAGGGTGTACAGAACATAGAAAACTGAAATAAACATTGGCTTCATCTCACCTCAACACCCTGCCATTGAACGTCTCTGGATTTTAGCTCCAGTGTTGTTTTTAAGGAGGATGACCCAGGATGGCAGGGAAGAAAAAAACCCATCACCTTTGGCTGATCTATGATGTTACTAAAAGAACCTTATCAGAAGTAAGGTACAAGCTGCTAAAGGCTGTAGATTCTCTTTCTTCATGTCAACAACACCTAATTCTATCCCCTGAACCTTAGGGATTGGATAATTATTAATTAATGATTGTTCTGTGATATCTCTGTTGTTTGCACAAGGGAGATCAGCTGTTTCTGTACCAGGATGGTGACCACAGCAACCGAGTGTATGAAGTGAAAAGGATTTCCATATGGTAGACACCATAGTTAAATATATAAAGACACAAGGTCTGGGCTCGTGGTACATGTGGCTGATTCTCAGAGCCTCAGGGCAAATTTAAGTGTGAAAATTTTAGCCAAATATCCCTCTTTCACCTCACTGTTTTTTTCTCACATTTGAAGATTCAAAATAAAAAGATACTTAAGGGGAAACATAAAGGATAAAGGAGACACAAAGGAAGGGGTCTCTACCCTATTGTATTGTATATAGCAATACAATGATCCAAGACATAAACAGAAGAGGGGAGAGGGAGCAGGGAGGATATACTGAAAGGAGCATTTGGTGTCTTTTTCCAGTCTCATTCTTTTTTTTTTTAATTCGGCTAGGCAATGGGGTTAAGTGACTTGCCCAGGGTCACACAGCTAGTAACCGTTACGTGTCTGAGGCCATATTTGAACTCAGGTCCTCCTGAATCCAGGGCCAGTGCTCTATCCACTGCTCTACCTAGTTCCCCCTCGGTCTCATTCTTTGTTATATTGCTTTCAATGAATGTGAACTGTTTTGTTGTCTGGTAATGGCATGACCTAATATACTGGTGGATGGCAAGGGAAAAGGCTTAGCTCTTAGGGACTTCGGTATCTGGCATGTCACTGAATTATGGAATAAATGTAGCAAACACGTGGAAGTGATGGATTTGGACTCAGAATTCCTGACTTTGAATCCCATCTGCATGAACTTGAGCAAGACATCTAACTTTTCTAGGTTTTAGTTTTCTCATCTTCAAAAATGAGGAAATCGAACTTGAAAATCTCTAAGGTCCCCTTCTGTTCTAGGACAATGATCCTATGATTCTTTATCACAGATGTGTATGGTTCATAACATGATGTAACTTGTTTGCTGATTTTGAATAGGCCACCTCAATTCAGTTTCATTATTCTTAAAATAAAGATGGTAGGATGGTTTGGTTGGCTATGTACTCTGCTTAGGTATTCAGGATAGCCACCATCTATATAGTAAATACACCGTCAGATGGACACTCCCTCCATTCCCTTCCCTCCCCAATACAACTCACAGAAGCAAATAAAAAAAAAAACCAAACCTCTACATAGCCAGCAATTTACTTTCTAAAATAGGAAAAGTACAGGGTGTGGTTTTCAGGGATTTTAGTTCTTCAGTCAGTGTCTATCTAAATTGTGTTAACTTTCCTTAGAATCTTTTGGATGAAATTGTCTCTTCACGAAATTATATTCAGCATCAAAACCCAACAATTCCAAGGAGATGTATCCCAATTGCTTTCTTTCTTTCCAATGATCCCTCCCATTAAACACAACAAAGTATGTTCATACTGAATGACCTCCATTCCTCCTAAATACTTAATGTTCCTAGACACTGTTCCAAAACAGTAGAAATGAATAAATTGCCACAGTTTTATACTGGCATTATCCAAACACTTGGAAGTTTGATACAATCAAGTATCCCATGGGACAACAAGGAAGAACATGTAACAAAAGGGCTTAGCCATTCTACCCATCCAGTCTTGCTCTGCCTTCAGTATGGATCTGACCAAGGCAGGGAGTATAAATGTATGTGTTGGGTGAAGGAGGAAGTTGTAGGGGGTGGGGAGTTGAGATGTCATAGCTTTGATTTAGAATAGGATGAATAGTTCTGTTCTAGTATGGAACAGTCTCAAGAAATGCTTCTGATGATGCAATTCTAGAGGTCATCCAGTTTGGGTATATTGAGTCAGGGGAGGAGAGATCATCTTTGTTCAGAAACCCTGAGGACATACAATGTCCTCAACCCATGGATCAACAAGCATTTTAAAAGCACTTTCTATCTACCAGACTTTGAGTTAAGCAGTGGGGTATAAAGACAACAGTCCCTGCCCTGAAAGAGTTTACAGTCTAATGGGGGTGAAGAGAATCCCATAGAATGATGGTAGGCTTGGAGCAGCCTAAGGTTTCTTGGGCTGGGCCAGTTATCCCAATACAATTCTGGTCTAGAGCAGGCTCCCTTTCCCCTATCCTATTCCTTACTGGCCCACTTTAATATGGATAAACATCTTTGAGGATAAGCCAAAACCGAACATCCTTAATTAAGAGTAGAACATGTGATGAGATTCACTTCTCCGGCTGCAGCTTTATTCCCACTCCACAGTGAGATAAACTAAAATACAGAGATACTAAGGGATTTCCCCACAGTCACAGTCAGTAATAATTTGGAGGTAGAACCTAGGAATTCTTTATCCTGATCCTGCTCTCTGAGTGGTAGGTAACAACACTTGATCACTACAGGAGTGACCTCAACCCAAAACTATTAAATATCTTTTAAAGAAAGAAGTAGCCGTGTAATTATAATGATCAAATTTGGCCCAAGAGAAGAGAGAAGAAAGTACACCTCCTTCTGTTCTTTGAAGTGATGGGGGACTCTTAGCAACGGAACATTTCATACACTATTAGACTTGGTTTGATGTGGTGAGTTTGCTAACTTGCTTTTTTTTAACTTTAATTTTTTGGGGGGAGGGGTTTAGGATGTCTGGCACAATAGTGATGGGGGAGGGATAGATTTAGAAATTAAGGTAATATAAAAACAAAAGTTATCAATAAAAATGGGGGACACATTAAAAATATTGCAAAAAAGAAAGAAGCATTTCTGCTAATATTGATCATTCTGGGCAAAATCCTAATACTATTTTATACATTTTTATTACTCCAGCCTTCTCCTTTCCATCCACTTTTAGTAACTTGATCCATTTTAAACATATCATTGAGTTCCAGGATGTGAGAGAATGATTTTAGGCGGAAAAAAATTACTTGAATAGAATTCTAAGGCAAGTGTGCCAGCCCAAATTGGTAGCAATTCTCTTGTGGGCATTCAAGGCCAAGGTGATGGGAACAAGCTGTTCTATAAAAACTTGGGCTTTGTGAAGTAACCTTATCAACATCACCAATAGGGATTTAAGCACTGATCCTGATTAACCCAAGAAAGTGTGATAGGAAATGATATTTCTGTAAAATGAAATGTTTTCAGGGCCAGATATGGATACAAGTAGTTTAGGAGAGGAGTAATTTCAGTACTTTATTATGGATGGGCAGCTTGAAGTTCCCCTATCTTTTTTCTGTAGCAAAGGTAGAGAATTCAGAGGCATATATGTTCCCTCAGGAACTTGAACGCACAGAAATAATAATTTTAAAAGGTTTTTTTTCCCTGAAAAACAAAACTTACTATTGTAGGACCTCAGGAAGTTCTAATCTTTTATTTATTTTTCTCAAAGTGGAAGTGAAAGCATTAAAACCTTGTTCAAATTATTATCTGATTATTACTTTCAAAGCATATCACTGTGGGTTCTGGGTGCCTTGGTCAGTTTCTTGTTTGATTAAGAAAGCCACAAGTAGACAGGTACTTTTTTTTTAAAAGTCTGAATTTAGCAGACAAAAAATAAAATGGATATTTCCATATATAGAGTAGAATAGAAAGAGAGGATTGTACACAAACTGCAGATCTCTAGATCTATTAAATGCAACTTGCTTTTAAGCATTTAAGTACAACTTGTAGCTTTCAAAGCTCTCCCGCTTGTCTTTGCTTTGTTCTGGGCTTCCTTCTTTTCTTGTCTTTGCATTAAAAAATATATCTATGACTTGATGGTCTTCTTTTTTTTTTTCTTTTTGTTACCCTATCCCTATCACTCCTTATCCTCCCATCCTACCTTTGCAAAAGGAAAAAAAAAACCCAACTCTTTCATATATATATATATATATATATATATATATACACACATATATATATGAACATACACATATATATATACACACACACATATATGAACACATGCACACATATGGGCAAAACAAATTCCCACGTTGGCCATGTTCCAAAAAATGTATGCCTTATTTTGCATCTTGAGTCCATCTTTGTCAGGGGGTGGGTAGCATGCCTTAACTTTGGTTTTCTGGAATCATAGTTCATCATTGTATTGATCAGTATTCTCAAGTCTTTTAAAGTTTTTTTTTTTAAATAATATTGTTATTATATAAATTGTTTTCCAGGTTCTGTTCACTTCACTCTGTATCAGTTCATGCAATTCTTCCCAGCTATCTCTAAAATCTGGGCAGTTACATTTAAAAGAAAGTGCATTTTTAAAATTGCCAGACCTCAAGATTTGTGTGTGAGTGCATGCACGTGAGTATGTGTGTTTATACATGTGTGCATGTGTGTGCAGGTGTGTGGTATAGTTATCTGGGGCATGTTTGTGTGCGAGCGCGGATGTGTGTGAGTGTGTTTGGTGTGTGCCAGAGTGTATATGTGAGTGTATTTGTATATGTGTGAGTATACATGTATGTATATGTGTGATTGTATGTATGTATACATACATATGTAGGGAGAACCTGACTTGATACTTCATTGTCATAGGCAACTCCTGAGGAGGAAACTTCCTCTACCAATTCATCTCTGTGCCTGCTTTGCAAAGTATGTAGTTTTAGAGAGCTGACTGGGACATGGAGAAGTTAAACAAAGTGCCTGGGTTACACCACCAGTGTGTGTTACTAAGCAGCTAGGTGGCTTAGTGAACAGAGCACTGGGCCTGGAGTCAGAAAGACCCAAGTTCACATTCGGCCTTAGATACTTATTAGCTGTGTGACCCTAGGCAAGTCCTCTGTCTCCCTCAGGTGCCTCATCTGTAAAATGGGGACAATAATAGCACCTCTCTCCCAGGGTTGTTCTGAGATAATATTTGTAGAGAGTGTAGCACAGTCCCTGGCACATAGCTGGTACTTAATAAATGCTTATTTCTGTCCTTGCTCCTCTGTCCTTATCTCCCCATCTCCCTTCTTCCCTCTCTTTCCTTCCTTCCAGAGATGGCAATTGAACCCAGGTTTTCCTGACTGATGCCTATTCTCTGTCTAATATGCCACAAAAAAAAGAGGCGGGATGTTTGAAGGACACCCAGTATAAAAAACAGAATCACAAAATAGGAAAACTGGAAGGGACCTCAGAGGCCAGCCTCTGCCTGGCCAAGCAGCTGTTCTACTATAAGCTGACAACAGTCAAAAAACCTCTGCTTTGAAAGCTTTGGTTCAAGTAGAACCTATTTTCTCCCGATGTAGTTCATTTTGCTCTTGGGTAGCCTTAAAGATGAGGAAGGGTTTTCCTGACATAGAACAGAAATGTCCTATCTCTAATTTCTACCTACTGTTCCCCCTTCTTCCATATGGAGCTAAATAGAAAAAATTCTAGTCCTAGATATGATTTTGTTCAGTCGTTTTTCAGTGGTGTCCAACTCTTCGTGACCCCATTTGGGGGTTTTCTTGGCAAATATACTGGAGTAGTTGGCCATTTCCTTCTCCAACTCATTTTACAGATGAGGAAACTGAGGCAAACAGTTAAGTGACTTGCCTAGGGTCACACAGCTACTAAGTATGAGTCCAGATTCGAAATCAGGAAAATGAGTCTTCCTCATTCCAGGCTGTGAGTTGCTACTGTGCCACCTTCCAGATATGATAGCCCTTCATCTATTTAATATCAGCTATCATATCCCCTCTGAGCTTTCTTCTCATGGGTAAATATCCCAGGTTGTTTCAGTTCATCCTTGAATGGATGGTATAGTATTCAGTAACCTCACTACCATCTTGGTTTTCCTTCTCTGAATGTTACCTAACTTATCAATGTTCTTCCTAAAATGCAGCATCAGAAATGTATACAGTACTAGAAATGTGGTATGGCTTGAGTAGAGTATAGGCTAACTGTAGCACCTCCTTCACTCTTGCTGCTAGGTCTCAGTGCAACCTAAGGTTACATTAGCGTTGTGGTTGCCAGGCCACACTGTTGACTCATTTTGATCCAGTAGTCCATGAAAACACCCAGATCTATTTCTCATGAACTATCATGTAGCCATGCCTTCCCTATCCTGTATTTGTGGACTTGATGTTTAAAAAAAACAACAAATATTTACATTATCCTCTATTGAATTCTATGCTCTTAGATTCAGCCCATCATTCTACCCTGTGTTAAGATTTCTTTGCATCATCACTCTCTCACTCTGGACTCTCAGTTCATCATCTTCCTAGACTACATGTCTACTTTACCTCAGCCAGCCACGCTGTAGACCTCATTACCCCAAACTGCTCCTTTCTGTGACTTGGAAATCTAAAATTCCCCTTTCATTACGTTCACCTTTTCATCATTGTCTTCATCTCACTCCCCCAAACCTATTTATCACTACCTAGGCTTTCTCCTTGTTTTCCCAGCCCATCCCCCCTGATCTAGCCATACTTTTCTCTCTCCATAGTTTTGACCTAATAGTTAACCAGTTCAGTTATGTACTGTCTTCCAACTTCGATTTCTTCATCCTCTTGTCCTGACATTCATAACTTCCCAGTCCATTCGCCTCCCTTTGTTCCATTCTCTCCAACCACACCAACCCTACTCTGGTTCAGTCCCTTATTACCTCTCACCTGGATTACTGTAATAACCTCCTAATTAATTGGCCTTTCTGCTTCCAGTTTCTCCTCCAGTCTGTCTTCCACCCAGCTGCCAAAGTAAAGAATGATTCTAACTTCACAGCTTGAAAATCTTCAATGACTCCTTCCTCCTCCCTCTAAGACAAAATACCGATCCCTTACCTTGGCATAGGTACCAACCTGCCTTTCCAGACTTGTTTCATATTACTCCCCTTTACACACTCAATATTCCTGACAACCTAGCCTCCCAATCTCATCATTTATAAACTCACAGAAGTTTGCATGTGGGTGAAATCTCAGAGGCCATTTATTCCACAAAGGTCTGCTTGTCTCATTGGCAGATGACAGAAAGCCCAACTGGGCAGGATAGCTAACATTAGGTGCCAGATTCATGATCCAAAAAGATGAGAACGAGCTGGAATGATAGACTGGATTTAATGAGGTTAAACTTCATAGAGGCACCTGAGAATTCTCAGGCTCCTAGAAATTAGCTTCATAAGCACAGGCTAAGTGATATCTAGGCAGATAACAGTTCATCTGTGATCTTGTGATCAGAAAAAAGGCTGGGCAGTTTTAGTAAACTGTACAACAATAGTGTTAAATGGTGGTCTCCAATTTAACATTAATCTAAGACTTCATTAAGAGAGCCACTGTAATATGACAAAAAAAGAAAACATTGGATGTCAGAGGGGATGTAGGAAAACTGGGACACTATTCACTGTTGGTGGAGTTGTGAACTGATCCAATCATTCTAGAGAACAATTTGGAAATATGCCCAAAGGGCCATAAAACTGTGCATACCGTTTGATCCAGCAATACCACTGCTAGGTCTATATCCCAAAGCTTTCAAGAAAAAGGGAAAAGGACCTATTTGTACAAAAATATTTGTAATGGCTTTTTTTGTGATGGCTAAGAATTGGAAATAAAAGGGACACCCATCAGTTGGGGAATGGCTAACAAGTTGTGGTATATGATTGTAATGAAATATTATTTTGCTATAAGAAATGACAAGCAGAATGATTTCAGAAAAACCTGGAAAGACTTGCATGAACTGATGGATAGTGAAGTGAACAGAATGAGGACAATGTTGTACACAGTAACAGCAACGTTGTGCAATGACTAACTATGATATACTTATCTCTTCTTAGCAATACAATGATCCAAGACAATCCCAAAGGACTAATGATGAAGCATACTATCCGCCTCCAGAGAAAGAACTGATATTGTTTGAATACAGACTGAAGCATGCTATTTTTCACTTAATTATTTCATTTTTTTCTTTTATTCAAGTCTTCTTGTCCAAAATGACTAATATGGAAATGTTTTACATAATTACCCATATATAACCTGTATCTGATTATTTCCTGTCTCAGGAAGGGGCAAGGGGAGGGAAGGAGGAAGGTATAGAATTTGAAACTCAAGGGGCAGCTAGGTGGTGCAGTGGATAGAGCACCAGTCCTGGATCCAGGAGGACCTGAGTTCAAATCCAGCCTCAGACACATAACACTTACGAGCTGTGTGACCCTGGGCAAGTCACTTAACCCAATTGCATAGTTCCCCCCCCACAAAAAAAGAATTTGGAACTCAAAACTTTAAATAAAAATGTTAAAAAGTTGAAAAAAAAACAAATAGAGAACCATTGTGTCTAGAATGAGGGAAGTAATAATCGAGACATATTCTTCCCTCATTAGACTGCTTCGGGAGTGCTGTGTCCATTTCTGGCCTCCACATTTTCAGAAGGGCATAGGCAAGGCAGAGGATGACTGGACTGGTAAGGAGCCTGGGCAACATGCCATGGATGGATTGAACAGAGAAGCCTGGAGAAGAGAGAAACTCAGGGAAGATAGAATAATTATCTTCTATTATTTGGAAGTCTTTGATGGGGAACGGGTTTAGATGGGTTCTACTCTGCCTTAAAGGATAGACAGAACTAGGGACAATGTATGGGAATTATGAGCCAGATTTCAGCAGGATGCAAAGAAAAATGAGCCAACAGAGCTTTGTAAAAGTGGAATGGACTGACTCAGGAGGTAGTGGGCCTCTCTTCCCCCGACATAAACACTCTGTTGGTTTTTAGGTAGAAGTGTAATGATCTCTTACTTGTGACATTATAGAGGAAAGTTGTTTTAGGTGTAACTTGTATTGATGGCCTCGGTGATGCCTTCCAATTCTTGGAATCTGTGGGAGTTAGGGGGAGGGGAAGAATGATTTAAGTAAAGTAGTTGTAGTTAGATGGCAAATTGGATGTTTGAATTATTTCCGAGATTTCAAAAAAAATTGTGATAGATGACTTTTTATATCAGAAGAAAACATCATCATTAATTCACATTAAGTAGACTTTGGAAAGGTTTACAACAATGAAAAGAATGTATTACTGGCTCTCAAGATGCATGCCATCCCACTACAAGGTAGCTTTCTGTAAATATGCTCAAGTGTGTCTTGAAGCATGCATATCATCTAGGTTTAAGTTTAGGAATGCTTGGTGGTACCTAACTCCAGGTCAGGTTATTCTTTTAAAAGATTTCTTGTATGCATGCAATGTCCTAAGCACTTCTGAGCAAACAGTTCTCCTTACTGGTTTGCTTATAAGCTATGGCAACCCAAACACAGACTTCAATGCATTATTATCGATGGAAGATTTTTATGGAGATTTCTAAAATTAGCCAGGTAGCTGTGGCACTTTTTGAATGTAATGGCTTTGATTTGGGCCTAATTGTGCTGCTTCCAAGATTAAATAGTAATAGATTCACGTAGGAAGGTAATTAAGGAAGGCCTTGTCTTTTCTTCATGGGTCCATTTGCCATTTTAAATAGCAGCTTTGATCAAATTTTTAAAAAATCAATGTTTTATTGATTTTTTTCTTTTAAAAAATTAGTGTTTTTGACAAATGACTCTTTTCCTTCCCTTCTCTTCTTCCTTTCTCCTCTCCCCTTCTATGTAACAAAACAAATCATCCCACTGGATGTGTCATAAAACATATGCATTTCTTACACCTACATTCTACCATCTCTCTGGTATTTCATCATTAGCCAACAGAAATCATCAATAGGTACTATATTAAAAAAAACCAAACCATAGGATCCGGAAGAGACCTCAAAAAATCGTTTAGTCTAACCCTCTCTGTTTATGACTAAGGAAACTGAGGCCTAGGGAATTTGAATGACTTACCCACAGTTATTCAGGCAGTAAGTGTCCAAGGCAAAGGTAGTTCTCAGATTCCTGAGCTAGTGTTCTTTCTACTTTGGCATCTAGCCTTCAACTTTTTTTTTATAGACATCAACTTCTGATGTCTTTCAATGTTACTTTCCTTTAAATTATTACGATCATTGTATGTACATTGCCCTCCAAATTCTACTTAACTCAGCATCAATTCATACAAGATTTCCCAAGTTGCTTTGAATTTTTTATATTTACCCTTTCTTCTGACATAATGTTATTCTATTACTTTCATATAGCAGAGATTTGTTTAGCCCTTCCCTGGTCATTTAACATCTGTATTCCTCTTAGTTCTTTGCTTCTACAAAAAGTGCTACTATAATACGTATTTTTTTAATATATGAGATTTTTAACTCTGACTTTGGCCTCCTGGGATTAATCCCAGTGGGGTTTCAGTTTCACTGAGTTAAAGCTTTTGTACAATTTGGTGACTTTAGTATGATTGCAAATTGTCTTAAAGGACTTTTAGACCAATTCACAACTCCACCTTCAGGGTCATAGGGCCCCTTCCTTTCCATAGCCCTTCCCAGATTTGCCATTTTCATCCTTGGTCACCTTTGCCAATCTGATCTGTGTTGCATTTGGATTTCCAGATGGCGACTGATTTTTGTCTTGAAGTTGCAAAATGAAGCTGCTAATATTCCTGTTGCTACAAAGGCATATCTTTAAAAAAAACTTATCCAAATAGTTTTCCTAAATAATATTCTACTGTCGATATCCAGCATTGATATCAGAGAATCACAGAAGCTTACAGTGGGCAAGGATGATAGAGGCTATTTAAGTCCAAATCATGGTTGAACAAAAATACCTTTTATAATAACATCCCTAATAAAAGGTTATCAGTTTTGCTTAATATTCCCAGTTCAACCAGTCTTTATGTGGTTTGGTCTTGAGAGGAACTTATCTATTCTGATCATGGTCCTCTGTACATTCTTCACTTTATTCATACCCTTCTTAAAACATGGCGCCCAGAAGTAAACATAGTACTCCAGCTGTGGCCCGACCAGGGTGGAGCAAGCTATCACAGGACTATCCTCACTCTAAACTTGGACACTGCTTCCCTTAATGTAGCTAATACATTCACTTTTTTGATTACCAGGTCTTAACTACCAATGATTACTGTGCTGGTAGCTCCCTTAGGTCTTTTTCACATGGTCTCTTTTCCAGCCCCGCCTACCCACCTTATACTGTTATCATTGATTTTTTTTTTTTAAATCCAAGGATTTATTTTTCCTTAATAAATGTTACCTAGTTAGATTTGCCCAAGGCAAAGATATTTTTGGGCACTGATTCTGTCATCCAATGTGTTTGCCACTCTGCATAACACATTGTCATCTCTGTGTTGGATGAGCATGCCTTCTGTGTCTTCATCTAAACTACTGATAAAAATATTAAGCAGTACAGAGCCAAACTCAGTTACCTGGGTCACTCTATAAGATATCATCCCAACATGACATTTGTTGGAGTAATGTCTATTTGTAAAGCACTTGGTACAGTGTCTGGCACGTAGTAGGTGCTATATGAATGCTAGCTCTTGTTACTATTACCCTTCCAGTCCAGGCATTCAACCAGCTCTGAACAATGTCTAACCTTACTTTCATCTAAATCCTATCTCTCTATCTTGTCTGTAAGAATAGCGAGAGAAATTGTGTCAAATACTGTGCTAAAATCTGGATAAACTACACTCACAGCCTTCCTCTGATCTACCAGGGAAGTATTCCCATTAAAAAAAGGAAATGAAGTTAGTATGGTATAACCGATGTTTATAAAGCCAGACTAGCTCTTTGTGATAATTACTGTGCTGCCTAGATTTGTGTCAGCTTTGTGTTTGGCAAGCATGCTTTCTATGGCTTCATCCAAGTAAGATATTAAACAGCATTCTTGGATTCTGTGAAAATTTTCATTAGCCATCCCTTTGATTTTTTTTTTTTTTTTTCGCCCAGTCAAGTTTGTAGGTTCTGTTCTCGGCCATTAAAAGAAGAAAAGAAAACATTGGAGTATTTGTCCTCTAATTCTGGGGTACTTTCCCCTTCTTTGTTGTCTTTCAGAGATTACTACCATATTATTCATTTCTTTCAGTACCCTGGGATATAGTTCATCTGGATCCATTGACTTGAATGAAAACAAGACAGCAAGGTGCTTTCTTACTATCTTCCTACTTGTCTTTGATTTTGACTCCTTGTTAGCCATTTTTCTTTGTTCCTAAGTACAAAGATCGATCTCTTTGACAGAGGATATGATCTATCTACATAAATACTACATGTGATGTCATATATTTTCATTTCGTCCTGTGTTTTTATGATTATAGCTGTGCTCTAAGATAGAACTGGAAGCTGTTAGAGATACATTAAGGCACTGTCATTAAAAGTTAGACCGTAAGTCAACTGTCAAAACTTTACTTATTAGAACTATCCACTAAGCAGATTATCTTCTTCCTGATGGTCTAGTATAATCCTAGGGAGACTTGGGGTCACTTTCCTTCCAAGATTAGAGTTTATCAGGCTATCCAAAAACACATCACAAGACATTGAATGTCTATAAATGATTTACTTAGTTTTGTCTTCCTGCCCTTTAGCCACTCTATCCCTTCCCCCACCTCCCACTTCTACCTTGACCAGAAGCAAGAAGTAGGGGAGGCAACATGAATATTGGCCTTGGAAGTTAGAGGATCTGGGTTCAAGTCTTGCCTGTCACCAGTGTCACCTTGGACAAGTCAACCTTTCACATAGGAAGCACTTGGTAAATGTTTATTAAATTGAATTAAATTTGTGGGGCTTAGTTTCCTTATCTGTAAAATGAGGGAGTTGGATCAGAGGGCCTCAAAGTGCTTCAAGTGCTAAGTCCTAGAATCTTTGATATGTATCAGGGACTTCAGTCTTATTATTTGGAGCTTTCTGGTAATTGCATGTTAAATTTGCTGCCTTTGATTTCAGTATCCTCTTACCCTTACTTTCTATAGGGCAAATAGAATTTTCTTCTGTTTCTTAAAATGTGAATACTTGACAGATAAAAGAGCCCATTACGGTGAATACCTTTACAAAGTAGAAGTCTATAGAACAAAGCTGTATCCCAGTAACTGGCCCAAAGCCGTAGTGTTTTGTTGAGCTAAGTGAATAATTTTCCTCAGAGCAATAATATGTTCTCTGATCACTGATCCCATAACAGTCATTCTCTATGGAGAAATTGTGCGTTGTTTGCATACCCGCAGGGGAGAAGGAGGAGGAAAGTATAACTGAACTCTGGCCATAAAAGAGTAATTACCTGTAATTTCAAAGAGGTCAGTTATTCCACCCCTAAAAAAAAAAGGAACCTGCCTCAATTACAAATCACTCACTATACCAGCCTAATCACAGGAAAAGATGTGGGAATTTGGAGCAAGAAAAGGGAGAGATTGGTGTGTGTATAATCTTTTCCACTTTCCCTTAATGGGCTTGTAACATTTCTTTCCACTTTCTAATTCATTCCAAAGTCTGAATGTCAGCACCTCTTTCATCTCCAGTTCCTGCATTGTGGCAACAGGATTTCAAAAAGTGGTGACAGAGTTTCATGACAACCAAAAATAAAAAATACCACTTTTTCTAAAAACATTTGTTGTGCACCAGGCCCTAGAAGTAATGAGAAGAAGACATAGTTTGTGTCCCAGGCAGTTAAAAGTCTAGTTAAAAAGACAAAAGGCTAATGTAGAATAAGTTCAAAAGGATAGACAGGACCAGCCTTATATACAGGCTTACTAGCATGGCCATAAATAGTGATTTCAGAAGTGTTGAGAAAGCCCCCTCCCCCTGTAATATCGCCCCTGCTTGCTTATTGGATGATTCAGATTTTGCAGTGAGAGATTCATCTTTTTTGCTTAAGAACACTGTTAAAAATCCCACACCCTATACCCAAGGAAGAGGTAACATTAAGCCCTAAATAATCAGAGAATCCTTTCCTGAATGGGGGTGGGTTAGGAAGGGAAGAGAGAGTCTGAAGATTCTGGGCCCTGAAATGGGAAATGGGAAAAGAAGTACTGGCTTCATAATTTGGGAAAGACTAGCCCCCATTTAATAAATAAATATACAAGTGTTTGAGAATTTGGAGGAATGAGTGATTGCAGGAGGGAGGGGTTGAAATCATAGAGGGAGATGGACATGAAGTGATGGAGAGAAAAGAGGCAGTGATTCCAAGGTGAGCAAAAGGTATTAAGGGGTCAATGGGAGATGAGGTTAGAAAGATCAAGGAGGTCTGTGGGTAGAGAACTTTGAATGGTAGAGGAAACTGTTTTTGATCTCTAGGCAATGGAAGCCTCTGTAGGTGTTTGAGCAATGATTTGATGTGGTGAAAATAATGTCAGAGGTAGACTGGAGTGGTTACTTTGTGTAAGATGGATTTTTATCCAAAGACTTTGAAGGCAGTAAGAATGGGAGGCCATTAATTTGGTCTTTAAATACCTATAATTCCAAATCATATGGTGTTTCCTAGCAGTTTGAATGGTACCTATCAGTAGTTATTACTTGACCCTTACGTGTTTGAGGCTTTCTTTGTTGGCTGTGATTCAAATGCATCACCCCTTGTTCCCCTCCCTTTTCTCCCTCCCCATGTGGTATGTTTTGGCTTAGCAGCAATCTATACTTTACAGCCTGAATACCTATCCAATCCATTCTCTATGGTCTACCAACCATACAAGAGGCAATAAATACAACAGTAAAAACATTGAATTACGACATAAAAGAAGGAAGGGGATTTTAGTTTTCCTGGATCATTTCTTGAAAGATGATGTCTAGGCTCTTTTTTTGATTATGGGTTTCAGATAGTCCAATAATTTTTAAATTCTCTCTCCTGGATCTATTTTACAGGTCAGTTGTTTTTCCAATGAGATATTTCACATTCTCTTCTATTTTTTCATTCTTTTGGATTTGTTTTACAGTGTCTTGATTTCTCATAAAGTCACTAGCTTCCAATTGCTCTATTCTAATTTTTAAGGAAGTGTTTTCTTCAGTAATCTTTTGGACTTCCTTTTCCATTTGGCCAATTTTGTTCTTTAGGGCATTCTTTTCTTCATTGGCTTTTTGCATCTCTTCTGCCATTTGGGTTAGGCTATTTTTTAAGGTGTTATTTTCTTCAGTATTTTTCTGGGTCTCCTTTAGCAATCTGTTAACTTGCTTTTCATGATTTTCTTGCATCACTCTCAGTTTTTCCTCTACTTCTCTAACTTGCTTCTCAAAATCCCTTTTGAGCTCTTCCAAGGCCTGGGACTGATTCATATTTTTCTTGGAAGTTTTGGATGTAGGAGCTTTGACTTTGTTTTCTTCTTCTGGTTGTATGTTTTGATCTTTTTTGTCACCAAAGTAAGATAATATAGTCTGATTCTTTTTGTGCTGCTTGCTCATGATCCCAACCAATTACTTGAGTTTTAAACTCTTTGTTAAGGTAAGAGTCTGTTTCCAATGTGGAGAATGTACTGTCCCAAGCTCCAGGGGTTTGTACAGCTGTTTTCAGAGATACTTCTAGGGACCTGAAAAGTGTCAGATCTTCCAAGGTGCTATGATAAGGGGCGAGGTGTTTCCTTTCCACAGTTACAACAAGCTCCACCACGCCAGCACTCCTCCTTGCCCCAGGATCACCCCTCAGAACTGTGACCCAGATCCAAGCATGGGCAAAGCAAGAGATTCCTGCCTCAGCCCCGCAATCCCCCTCTGATCAGCCACTTGATTCCCCCTCAGTCTGTGGGCCGGAAGCTCAGAAGCCAGCCGCTGCCCTTGGGGTGGCTGAGATCTAGTTTCTTCTCTCACCAAGGTAACAGACTTTTCCCACTGACCTTCTAAGTTGTCTTTGGCATTTGTGGGTTGAGATATGTTTAAAATGATTGTACACATATAGCCTATATCAGATTGGATGCCGTTAGGGGAGGGAAGAGGGAA
>NW_020954588.1:7519960-7520058 GCF_900497805.2 Vombatus ursinus
GGGGGGGGAATTTAGAACTCTAAATCTTATAAAAGTGAATGTTGAAAACAAGAAAGAAAGAGAGAGAAAGAAAGAAAAGAAGGAAGGAAGGAAGGAAG
>NW_020954588.1:7520068-7520166 GCF_900497805.2 Vombatus ursinus
CTTCCTTCCTTCCTTCCTTCTTTTCTTTCTTTCTCTCTCTTTCTTTCTTGTTTTCAACATTCACTTTTATAAGATTTAGAGTTCTAAATTCCCCCCCC
>NW_020954588.1:7520266-7572115 GCF_900497805.2 Vombatus ursinus
GCCTTCCCTGTCCCCTCCCCTAATGGCATTCAATTTGATATAGGCTATACATATACAATCATTTTAAACATATTTACACATGGGGCAGCTAGGTGGTGCAGTGGATAGAGCACCGGCCCTGAAGTCAGGAGGACCTGAGTTCAAATCCGGCGTCAGACACATAATACTCACTAGCTGTGTGACTCTGGGCAAGTCACTTAACCCCAATTGCCTCACTAAAAACAAAAACAAAAACAAAAACAACAAAACATATTTACACATTAGTTACATTGTGAAGAAAGAATCAGAACAAAAGCGAAAAACCATGAGAAAGAAAAACCAAAAAAAACAACAACAAAAGAGAAAATACTATGCTTCAATCTGCATTCAGACTCCACAGTTCTTTCTCTGGCTGTGGATAGCTTTTTCCATCATGAGTCTTTTAGAATTGTCTTGGATCATTGCATTACTTAGAGGAGCTAAGTCTATCAAAGTTGGTCATTACACAATGATGCTGTTACTGTGTATAATGTTCTTCTGGTTCTCCTCACTTCACTCAGCATCAGTTCTTCTTTCAAGTTTTTCTGAAATCCAACTGCTCATCATTTTTTATGGAACAATAGTATTCCATTACATTCATATACCATAACTTGGTTAGCCGTTCTCCAGTTGATGGACATCCCTTCAATTTCCAATTCTTTGCCACCACAAAAAGAGGTGCTATAAATATTTTTCTACATGTGGGTCCTTTTCCTGTTTTTATGATACGGATCTAGGAGTGGTATTGCTGGATCAAAAGGTATGCACAGTTTGATTGCCCTTTGGGCATAGTTCCAAATTGTTCTCCAGAATGGCTGGATCAGTTCACAACTCCACAAACAATGCATTAGTGTTCCAATTTTCCCATAACTTTTCCAACCTTTATAATTTTCCTGTTTTGTCATGTTAGTCAATCTGATAGGTGTGAGGTGGTACCTCAGAGTTGTTTTAATTTGCATTTCTCTAATCAATAGTGATTTAGGGCATTTTTTTGTATGACTGTAGATAGCTTTAATTTCTTCATCTGAAAGCTGCCTGTTTCATATCCTTTAACCATTTATCAATTGGGGAGTTACTTGTATTCTTATAAATTGACTCAGTTATCCATGTATTTTAGAAATGAAGCCTTTATCAGAGAGAGTGACTGTAAAAATCATTTCCCAGCTTTCTGCTTCCCTTCTAATCTTGGTTACATTGGCTTTGTGTGTGCACTGGAGTTTCTTTCCTAGGCACCTTCTTAGCGAAGGCTGAAACTTGGCTAAAACCTCTCACCTTGGCTCCAGAGTCATCATGATCCAACCTCAACACCTTAGTTTGAGAACAATCATGACCATCTCACTTCCTTCGATCCTCTTTGCTCTCCCTTTCTAGGAGTAGGTCCACTGCTTTCCATTTTCACATCAGCCTACACCACCCCTGTGTAACCACCTCTAGCTGTCCAGCTCCTTAAATCTGCCACTTTGTCCAGAACTCCCCACCAATCAATCCTTATCTAATTATGTCACCAGTTTCAGCCAGCCTAAGAATTGTGGAAGAGGTAGTTCAGTAAATTTCTCCCAATTAGAAATGCTCTTTTGGCTTAAAGCATTATAAGAAATGAATTCTTAAGATCGTGCCTACTATACAAATGTTACTCTAAGTAACAACAAATACTTATTCAGTAACTGTTACATGAAAGCCACCATATAAGGTGCTGAAAGAGAAATAAAGATAAATAATATGGGATCTCTGCCCAATTTAAATTACTTGTTGAGACATAAGACATTAACACCAAATAATCATTAAATATAGAGGAGAAAAATAAAGAAAGTACAATGCAGTGTTAAGGAAGAATTCAAACTCTAATCCTCATGTTATCTTAACATTTGTTATACTCTAATAGTGACCTTGGCCTGTACCATTTTATGTTTTCTGCAAATCTCATTACCTCTTAGTGATTTGCTTTGTTGTTCTGGATTTGTAATTAGGTTAGCATTTCTTATCAACTAGGGTTATATGTGTGTGGGTTTGTGTTTATGTTTGAGTATTTTAACTTTTTCACTGACTTGTGTTTTTTTTCTTTTGCCCTCTCCTTCCTAAGTGTCTGTTCTCAATAATGTTTGGGACTCTTTTTGACTTTCCTTCATTCTCCTTTTTGTATTGTTGCAATTCCAAGTTGTTCACTTTTGTGAGAGCATTGGTAGAGGGAGGAAATTGGCAAATGAGGGGTGATGCTTAAATGCACAGAGTCATCAGGGTCCAGCTGATGGTGGGTCATCATCCAAAAGAGAATCAGAAGGCACTGGAGACGGGTTTGGGGAGGAGAAAATTTTTCTTTTTAAAACCAGTCATGAAATCTTTGATAAACCAGGAAGATAAATATGACATTGGTATAGCTCTTTCATATAATTAATAAACTGAGTAATGGATGTCATAAGAAATAATGTCACTTTCTGCTTATTTACTATTTACTCTTGAGAAAAAAATCAATTTATATTTTTTTTAACCAGGTAAGGCAATTTTATTAGTATTCGTGCTCTACTTTTTAATACCATTAGGAAACACTTGCAAATTTCTTTCTTCCCCAGAGAATTATGTGTTAGATGAAAACAGGCTCATTTTTGACAAATGAACCTCTTTATATCTCAGTTTCCCCTCCTGGAAAAGGAAGAACTGGATTAAATGATTTCTGAGGTCCTTTTGGGTTCTGACATTCTATGATTCTGTATATTTTCAGTAGCCATTCAAAACTGCTTCTTTCATTCAAAAAAACTGCAAAATCTCGGAGTTGGAAGGGACCTTATTGGCTAGTTAGTCCAACCCAGACCTGAAGGATTCTCTCTACAGGGGCAGCTAGGTGGCACAGTGCACCAGCCCTGGAGTCAGGAGTACCTGAGTTCAAAATCTGCTCTTAGACACTTACTGGCTGTGTGACCCTGGGCAGGTCACTTAACCCTGACTGTCTCAAAAACAAAAAATGTCCTCTACAGTAGATGACAAGTGGCCATCTGACAACTTTTTAAAGCCCTCTAGTGAGGAGGAAGCCACTCCCTTCCTTAGCTCATTTCACTTTTGGATAGATTGAATCGATGGGAAATTTAACTTTAAATTATACCTCCTTTTGCAGCTTCTACCTAATGCTTCTTTTTCTGCCTTTTGGGGCCAAGTAGAATAATTCTAATCCCTCTTCCAAGTGAGAACCATTCAGACCCTTGAAGCACGGCCCTCCTAGCTCTTCTCTTTTGGGTATTAAACACCCGAGTTTGTTCTCCTAGGATCAGGCTAGAAGGGAACTGAAAGAGCTGTCCTGGGACAGCTAGGGTAGTCATTCTGGGGTCCTGAAAGCCTCTGTATGTTGGGATCCAGCCCTTTTCCTGGCAAGGAGGATTGGCCATCCCTTGAGAGAGCCCATCAGGTCTGAACTGTCTGCTGGGCCCAACATATCCAGTCCTGGGTATTCTTTTTACTTTTGCTTATTTCTCACTTACCCCCTCTAGAAGCTCAGTCTGTGCTTTAGCAGGGTGAAAACAACCTTGCACTTTTTCAAAATGAAATTAAAAAGACTGCATTACACGGAACACAGCTATGAAGACAAGATGGAACAGCACGCTGTAGTCCTATGAACGTGCAGGCATGATTGTGACGTCTTCCTTGAATGACATTCCAGGGGCAAAAAGTCCGTGGCACCCTGAGATACTGCCACTATGGCTGTGTGTCATTTACATTTTAGCCTCTTGAATGTTTTTATGGTTTCAAAACCACACCCATCCTGAAGCTTGACCAAGTTCTTTTGTGATAAAATCTACAGTAGTAGGCAGAATACTACTCAGTGCGGACTTGCTGCTTTGGCACATGATTTTTGAAAAGTTTGGCCATATTGAACTTGAAATCTCCTGGACTAGTATCTACTCTCAGGTGACAGGACCAGCATATCCAGGTATGCAGAATTTACTTTTATTTTGAGCACAAAAGTAACCTTGGTCACTGTGGCTGTTACTGACCACTTGTTCCATTCAGGGCATGTTTGCTTTCCAAGGTGCTCTTGGTGTGTGTGCTGAATGATCAGCAGAATTAAAGGGCGGTTTTGTTGGGTGGGGGTACAGAATTTACAAATCTCCTTCCGTTTTCCTATCCTTAAATGTCTTTTCACTTTCTCTTTATTGAACTGCAATTATGCTGGGAGAAGGCTTTGTTCAGGCTTATGCAGCCATAACTATACATGGCTGGGTATCAACTTTTTCTCTCTGAAAGAGTATTGATAGGAAATTGTAAAAGCAATAAATACAATATGCCTTCTCTACCAGGCACTGGTGCTACTGCTTTTTAAATCTTGATGTTTCCCGTGTGGGGGGAAAGCAGTTAATCCATACTTAAGATTTTACCTTGACTGGCTACGAGTCCCTCTGATCCAGGGGGCCAGAGGTGGGGGGCACCAAATGGTCCTGTGGTTAAAAACATAGCAGCTGATAGCAGATGCAGTGAAAACCAGCCTGAGGATACTGTATAACCACAGTCAAGCACCCTCAAGAGGGGGTACTTATACTCAATACACCATCTATCCTTTCTGATTACCCTTGCCATTCCAACTTTTCCACATTCTAAAAATGAGTTAAAACAGAGTTATCTCCCTGCTCTGAAGATTTTTTTACTCCCTATCACCAGTAAATTTTGGAAGTGGCAAGGGCCTTTCCAAGATTAATTTACTGTTAAGTACCTTCTTTTACGGGGTCATATTTGCTGGTTGATTATTACCTTGTGTAGTTCTTAGAGGAAGCAGGTTAATTCCAGTGCTTTTAAAACTAAAGCTGAAAATGGGCAGTTTGCTACGCATGTAAGGCTGAGAAGCTCTTGAATGATGCATGTTAAGGAAACTTTGATACTGATACCACTGATGAATTTGCATAGCACTTACTGCCAAAGTACAAAAACTGACTTGAGTTTTCTTAAAGCAGAGGTAGCTTTGACAAAGTTAAATATATCTCCTTTTTGCAGCAACATTCATAAGCACATTGCTCAACTTTGAGAACTGTCCAGCTGCTTGTGTATGAGTTTTTTTGTTTCTAAAACATCAGAGAAATGAAAATGATTTTGTGAGTGAACCTGAGCTTGACTGTGCTTAAATGACAGCACAATTCAGAGCTAATTACCTCTGGACTGGGAGTGCCAAGAAAAAAAAAAGGTTATCTTGCAGCATTTAAACACACACACACACACACACACACACATACACACTTCACTGTAGCTTTTTTAGAAAGCAGAATTTCCTTTCCCATATTAGACTTTTAGTTCACCGGCTCCATTTCTTTCAGCCAGTTGTTTTTATAATGAACCAGCCAACTGCTCAATTGTGTTCTTTGAGAGGAGGGGGATAGCATTCCTTTATGTTCCCCAGTTTAGATCAGCTTACTACCCAAAGCATGACATTCGATTACCCTTATTATGTTACTTTGTGTAGCTACAAATGTTACTAATGGACAGAGAGAGTTATGGAGCCATTTAAAAAACATCTACTTCTACTCTGACCTCCAGTTAATATGGAAAAAGGCTAACTCTGAAGGACCACCCAGTAATTTAAGATGGTGGAGAATGTGAAACTGAGCTACTGAAGGATACAATTCACAAACACTCCAAAGCAATTCCCTCCTACATGCCTGACTGCCTATTTTCTTCTAAGGGTACTTTAGGGTGTTGATTTTAATCTCCAGAACCCTGTATGGTGATGGACAGACATGGTTACCTTAGAGATTCCTTTTCCCTATGGAGTCTGTTGGCTCTAGCACTGTTAGCCACTTTGGGCATCTTCATTCAGGACCTTTAGCGAAACATATTAAGTATGTGCACCTTAATTTGTTTCTGAGTTAGGAAAGTATGAGTTTTTAGTTTTCTTAACTCTCTCTACTCATCTCTGCCCCCACTGCCCCATACCCAGTTTTTTTAATCTGCAGGAAATCAAGCAGTCAGAAATGCATTGAGCCAAATATATTTATATGGCATTGGAAGAATTTTTTTCCCCTCTACCCACTGAAAGAGCTGTATACGTTGACTTTTTTTCTCTACATCCAATAGACAAAATATTGTGTCCTATGGGAATAAGCAGAACGATTGCACTATTTTTTCTTTGGAATATTAAATTGTCTGATCCCTCTTTACCTGCTCTCCTTGATCTGTGAATAACTGGCTCATTTCTGGTCCACAGAGGAGAATATTATTTCGTTAGCCAGTCATTCTATTTAGGAACTATGGTCTAGAGGAAAAGGCACTGACCTGGATCAAATGAGATAATATTTGTAAAGTGCTTAACATGGTGCCTGGCACATAGTAGGTACTATGTAAATACTTATTCTCTCTCCTTTTCCTATCCCTCCCCGGAGCTGAAGTCAGAGGCTCTGGCTTTGAATCCAAATTTTGTTGACTGTTACCTTTGTGACCTTGGGAAAAGTAACTTTTGCTTTCTGTTTCTAAGTTTCCTCATCTATAAAATGAAGAAGTTGGAGCTTATAATCAATAGGGTCTGTCTCTTTCAACTCTAAAGCCTATGAAATACTTGTTAAGGAAATGGACTATACATGTGTCCAAGCCCCTGAATTTGGCATTAGAGAACATGAGTTCAAATCCCAGCTCTGCCACTTACTCCCTGTATGACCTTGGATAAGACCTATACCTCAGTTTCCTTATCTGTAAAAGGATTCAATTTGAAGACCTGTCTAACCCTTCCAGCTATAATCCTACAGTCCTGGATATTATGGCATAAGTTGTAATGTATGATTTAGCATAAAGAAATAGAGAAGCAGAGATTTAAAAAAAAAAAAAGTAAAATGCTTTTCCTGTCAGTCATATCTACTTTAGCACCTTTCTTTGTTTCTTACATGATAATTAAAACTAACAGTTGATTCAGTCATTTCAAATTTTAAAAAATTTAAGCCCATTAGGTATTGGATTAGATAAAAAGAAACAGATCATGAGATTATGATCTTATCTCTGGAAGGAATCTCAGAGTTCTAACACTCTCATTTGATAAATGAGACAGAAGGCCCAGAGTGGTGAAGTGAGTTGCCTCAGTTTACATAGGTGAAAAGGAATACAGTTGCAGTTTGGTATACCAGTAAGAGGGGGAAATTATAAAATGAAAGAGAATTTAAATTTTTTAAACTGGATTTTGAGGTACATCTCGGGGAGGAGCCAAGATGGCAGAGTAAAAGCAGGGACTCACTTGAACTCTCCCCCCAAACCCGTACAAATACTTGTAAAAAAATGACTAAACAAATTCTGGAGCAGCAGAACCCACAAAAAGACAGAGTGAAACAAATTTCCAGCCCAAGACAACCTGGATGGTTGATGGGAAAGGTCTCCTTTCCCACCAGACTGGGAGAGGAGCTTGGGACGTGCAGTCAAAGATGGGGCCCAGCAAACCTGGAGCAGGCCTCAGGAGACTGAATCAAGGGGAGCTGTGGCAGCTTCCAGACTTCTCAACCCATAAATGCCAAAGACAACTTAGAAGGTCAGTGGCAAAGCTCTGTGGGACCTGGGTGAGAGAGGAATGTGGTCCAGCCCTGGTCCCTGAGGCTGTGGCACAGTGGCAGCAGCTGCTTTTGGAACTCTCAGCCCACAGATGGGGGGTGGGTGGGATGAGCGGCTGAGCAGAGGAGGATTGCAGGGATCTCTTTGCCGGCACTGAGGCAGGATTGCTTTGCCTCTGCTTGGTCCCTGGAAGTATCTCTGAAAACAGCTGCACAAAACCCCTGAAGCTTGGGACAGTACACTGTCCACACTGGAAGCAGACCCCTACCTTAACAAAGAGTTTAAAAGTCAAGTAACTGGCTGGGAAGATGAGCAAACAGAGGAAAAACTCAGACTATAGAATCTTACTTTGGTGACAAGCAAGATCAAAATATACAACCAGAAGAAGACAACAAAGTCAAAGTTCCTACATCCAAAGCCCCCAAGAAAAATATGAATTGGTCTCATGCCATGGAAGAACTTAAAAAGGATTTTGAAAATCAGGTAAGAGAAGTAGAGGAAAAATTGGAAAGAGAAATGATAGTGATGCAAGAAAATCATGAATAATGAGTCAACAGCTTGCTAAAGGAGACCCAAAAAAATGCTGAAGAAAATAACATCTTAAAAAATTGACTAGACCAAATGGCAAAAGAAGTCCAAAAAACCAATGAGGAAGAAAAGGAGGTCCAAAAACTCACTGAGGAAAATAATTCCTTAAAAATTAAACTAGATTTAACTGTGGGATTTGAACCCAGGTCTTCCTGACCCTGAGGCCAACTCTCTGTCCAGTATGCCACATTGCTCGCTATTTTATCAGAGGATTTAAATCTGGGGTCCTTTTATTGTTCTTTTATTGTTGTTCAGTCATGTCCAACTCTTCATGAACTCATTTGGGGTTTTCTTGGCAGAGATATTGGAATAGTTTGCCATTTCCTTCTCTAGCTCATTTGAAGAAACTGAGGCAAACAGGGTTAAGTGACTTGCCTAGGGTCACACAATCAGTAGGTGTCTGAGGCTGGATTTGAATTCAGGTCTTTCTGACTCTATGCCCAGTACTCTATCCATTATGCCATCCAGCTTCCCTTTTTCGTTCTTAGCTAACCCCAAATTATGTTCTCGTAGAGTCTAACACTATACTGTGGGATCCGTGGAGAGTAGTGATAGCAGTTATATGCTTTCTAAGTGAGCTCCTATGTAAGCTAGTCTCTGGGAATTTGAAGACATCAAGGCAAGGATAAAACTTCCCTTTAGTTTCTTAAAAGGCTTCCAAAGATGGGAGAGGGCAGATGCTTGGCCAATATTAATGGTAATTGCAAATGGGATCCTGTACAAATGATGCTTATGGGAATTCCCAGATTACCTCTCTCTTCCTCCCCCCAAACAGTGTCTTTTTGACCAATGGTTTTATTTTAGACTCAGATCTTCAATGTACATTTATAGCCAGAGTGTTTTTCTTGGGAGCCTTGCTGGACATGATGTCTGGCCCCAGAAGACACAATTGGCAGCAATGGGTGGAGGTTACCAAAGGGGCAGATTTAGGCTTGAGGTGAGGAAAAGCTTCCACATAATTAGAGCTATACACCA
The DNA here is from genome assembly GCF_900497805.2 of Vombatus ursinus. Classification (NCBI taxonomy): domain Eukaryota; kingdom Metazoa; phylum Chordata; class Mammalia; order Diprotodontia; family Vombatidae; genus Vombatus; species Vombatus ursinus. Next base: position 7,529,345 of record NW_020954588.1, read on the forward strand.
AGGGAATGGGCTCCATCAGGAAGTAGTGGGAATCTGTCACATCCCAAGGCAGCCATTCCATTTCTGGATACCTGCTTGCTGGCTATATTATAGAGAAATTTCTTGTTCAGGCATGAGTTGGAGTAAATGGCCCCTGAGATCCTGAGATTCCAGGACAGAGCCAGGAAGTGAGGCCAGATCTCCAAATTCATCTGTCTTTCCATTATGACTTTTGACTAGGTAAAGAGACCATTCTCTGCCTCATTTCTTACCTAGCCTTAGTCACTGAATGGGTGTTGCCTTAGGCAAACTGAGACCCAGGAAAGACCTTAGCTTAAAAATGCTAAAGTCTCCCACTGCATGCAGGGCCATCTTCATTCATCCTGATCAGATGGCTGCAGAGGAGAGAGTGAGGCTGGTGACTTTGCACAGCCCTCCCTTCTTAAATCCAATTCACTTGCATGTCACGGCCTCACATCCCTGATGTCATAGTCCTTGTAGAGGAATGAAGGACAAATAACAATAATGAGTTGTTCACTCTCCTTTTAGATGGTGTCCTTCTGCATGGACGCTAAGGGAGAGTAATATTGTAGAAATAGTGCTGATTTGGAGTCAGAGGGTATGGGTTCAAATCCCAGCTCCATAATTTATTTATCTTGATGATACTCCATGAATTCCTTAATCTCTCTGAGCCCCAGTTTTCTCATACCTCAAAAGTAGGATTGCGACTAGATGATATTTTAAGGTTTCTTTCATCTTGAATACCTATGATAATATGATCTATGAACAGCCTGGGGGGAAGTAACTCAATTTTATTTTTGTACTTAGAATCACAAGATCATAGATTTAGACCTGAAAGAAGACTTCCAGTCTTCTAGTCCAGCCCCATCATTTTATAGCTCAGGATCAAAAAAAAAAGGTGAGTGACTTGCCTGAGGTCATGCAAGTAGTATAGAATTTGATAATGAATTGTGTCATGACACTGAATACCTTTTCATACACGCACACATATAGACACTCACATACACATATAGCTGCAGTTTCCATTGAAATTTGAAATGTTATACCATTTCTGTCTGATTTAGTATTCTTGAAATGGCTATGCCAGAACTCAGTAGAGCATAATTATTCATATTTTATTTCATCCTGCATTAATGGCAACAGTTTTTAAATTTGTCTGTGTTTTTAATGAGGTATCAGAATATATAAAGTTGCAAAGTTATAGAAGAATGTTATATGACAGGGATCTAAGAAGTGGTCATTGAGCTTAACTCCTTCATTTCACAGATGAGTAGACAGAGGCCATTATGCCCAAAGAGTTGTCCAAGTTTCCAGTTATCTAGTGGCTAAGCCACATTGTTGGAATGATTTTTTTAAAAGCAACCTAATCAAATGGATGAATATGAATGAATGCCCGTCCTTTCAAAGTAGTCCCCTAGGGAGGTTATACACTCATTCTAGTGAGGTGCCATTACTTAAAACATTTTTGGAACTCTTCTTTGGGGGACAGGCTGCAGGAGAAATCTGCTCTTTAGAGTCAGGGGACCATTGGCTCTCCACTTATTAACTGTGCCACCTTGGGTGGCATGGGTTTGAGTCTTGTGTGTCTCCTATATATTGGCTTTGTGACCAAGGACCAGTTTACTGAGCCTTTCTGGGCCCCTGTTTCCTCATCTGTAAAATGAAGGCATTGGCCTTCATGATTTTTAAAGCTTCCTTTTAGCCTAAATAGAAGATCCATGCTTTCAGACCTTGTAGTGCAGTCTTTTCAAATATCCTTTTTTTCCCTTTCCTTTTTGGTCTGGACTTGTGATGCCATTGAGGTAGGAAGCTCAAGGTTCTCCTTCTGCCTATGCATAGAAGTAACTACTATTATGGTCTTACAAAGTCTTACAAAGTTGCCTGGGGCGCTGAAAACGTGGCCAGGGTTACATAGCCAGATGTATGAATGGCACAGTGCTTGTATCAGTACAAAATCATTCAAAACCAAGTCTGATCAATAAGATGGTCATCAAGTTGGGTAATACCATTTTTAATAGTAAAAAAAAAAAAAAAGATATGTCTTTGAAATAATGGGAGTGATTTTTTTTTCCTGAGGCATTTAATAGGCTATCTCTTTGAGTCAATGGTGATGTGCTAACAGATTAGATATTATTGTCTACCTCGTATAATAACAGTAATAGCTAATAATAGCATTTATACATGTTTTAATGTTCACAGAGTGCTTTATGATAACTCTTACAAATTACCCTGTGGGGTTTTTACAGCTGAGGAAATGGAAGCCTAGAGGGGTTAAGTGATTTGCCCAGGGTCACACAGATGGGGAATGTCTGAGGCAGGATTTAAATTCATGTCTTTGTGATTCAAAGTCCTAGCTCTAACCGCTGTGACACCCAGCTGTCTAGCGGCCTGATCTAGCACTCTGTACACAGTGTATATTCAATTGATGCTGGCAATTGAACGGATGCATTCTTTAATTAAAATATTGAAGAATTCTGTTTGGTGCTTTCATCTTGGTTACTGGGAAGTTATTTTCCAAGAAATGTTCTTGAGTGACATTTTTTCTAAGCCAGATTGCATAGAAAAAATTAAGCTACTTTTAGTTATGCAAACGTAAACTTTTCTATCCATGTTTAAGTTCTTCTGCCAACCTGTTGCCTACAATTCTGATATGTTTTCAATTATCTGAGATATTTCATATCTTGTTATCCTTACTACTGTCATTACCAGTCTTGCAAAACTTACTTCTGAATCTTTGATTAATATTTACAGGATTCTTCCAGTTTAAGTCTTAACTCATGCTAAAATGGTATTTGTGAGTAACTGTATCTTTAAGAACCCAATTTCTCTTGAATGTAACAAACCGATTCCTTAATACAGATTGGGATATTTTGCTTACCTTGGAATCTGAAAAGAATTCTTCACTGTGGGTTACTTGTAAACTTGCATATTGAATCATCTAATTTAGTGTTCTCAAACATTATGAGAGATTGGATTTCTTCCCTCATTAGACGGGTATCAAATCTCAACCCTGAATATCTTTTGGGAAAGTGATTCCTTGGCTACCCTGGCAACTTGTTTGGTGACCTAGTGCTTGAGGATATAAAGTTCATCCTACTTTGCCATAGAATCTCAATAAGGACCTGTATTCTAGTTCTATCTTGGTAGCTTTTCTTTCTTATCCTTTTGTTCTTTACCAACATGAATAATTAATGTCTAGTTCCCTCATTTTTTTTTCTTCTCAGATTTTAAGGTCACTCATCAAGTGTCTTATAATTTAATGTGAAATACACACTAATTGTAATTGTAATTATCTCCTTATAATTATCTCCACCCTGACCTGGAATAATTATCATCTTTAAGGAAGAATATAAAATCTTTACTGCATCTGTCCTGAGCATTCAGTTAGACTCATACTAAATGAAATAAAAATAATAGAAAAAGAAGGGGGATAGAGGATATGCTTAGCTGATAGATTTTTATTTTAAATTGCTTGAAGTAAAATAAAATTTTCTAATAACTAGACAATCATATAGCTTCATACTGTCTCTCAATTTAGTTGGTTGAAGACCAAGCCTGAGGATAGAGCTCCCAGAGAGGAGCTGGATTTAATCCAATCCTAGTTTTGGAATTGCTTCTTGACTGATTCCTATAATCAATTAAATTCCCTGGGGGTACAAAGATGAAAAAGTGATATAACCCTTGCAGGAGGAAGAGATGAACAGTTCTTCCTGACAATCTGCTCACCGATATGCCTCTACTCTGGCCATCAATCAGTTAACAAACATAATTATTAAGTCCTCACAATAAAAGGATTTACTAAGTGCTGGAGACACAAAGGCAAAAACAATCCCTGTCCTCAAAGAGCTCACATTCTAATGAGAGAGAAAAAAAAATTGTACTACAAGATATGAACAGTGTAAAATGGAAGGTAATATCAGAATGCAATGGTTGTTGTTCAGTAGTATCTGACTTTTCATGACCTCATTTGGGGCTGTCTTGGCAAAGATACTGGAGTGGTTTGCCATTTCCTTCTCTAGCTCGGGGAGACCGAGGCAAACAGGGTTAAGTGACTTGTCCAGGGTCACACAGCTAATAAGTGTCTGAGATCAGATTTGAACTTGGGAAGATGAGTCTTTCTGATTTCAGGCTGGGAACTCTATCCTCTGCACCACCTAGCTGCCTCCAGAAGTGGGGTGGGTACCAGGAAAGGCCTCCTCCAGGTTAGATTTGAGCTGAGTCTTGAAGGAAGTCATCATCCCTGATTGGAACCTTGGATCTTCCTCTGAGATCTTCGAATCTTTTTGTCTCATCTTGCCTAGAAACAGGTATCCATTCTAGGTCATCTCCACCCATTGGCAGCCTCCTCCCCCCAGCTGCCTCCCCATTCCAGCTGCCCTTTGTGCTTTGTCTTCCTTAGAAAGTTAGACTCCTTGAGAGCAGGAACTCTCTTGCTTTCTTGTATTTGTATGCCCAGTGCTAAATGCTATATTTATCTACCTACTTACCTAATTAGGAGGAAGGTTGTTGAGATTTGAATCTGGAAGCGAAGAAGGAAGACTCAAAATAAGGTCTGAGGTGTTTTGATTTTGGGCAACTATGAGGATAGTTGTCCTATCAATAGAAATTAGAAAGGTGGGAGAAGGTGAGCCTGGGCAGGTTTGTGAGGGAGAGGAGGCCCTTGTGTTTCTGTAAGATCTTACTGTATTCAGCCTCTCATCCTAGATTCCTAGCCTTCACCCCAAGAACAAACTTTGACACATTTATTCCAAAGGCTCTTCCCTCTTCTTCACTCCACCCCTAATGCAAAGGTTAACCCTTGAACACTCACCCTATAGGAGTGGCCACACAGAATTTCCTATAAAAATAGGATTTTTTTTTGACTATGTGTTCCACTTTTTAAAAAACTAGGCGAGTATGTTAGACTGCAGTGACTTGTGGGCCCACACCTCTGAGTGCCATCGCACATTATACCTTTCCTCACTTTGCTCCAACCCCAGCCCCCTTCTGCTAGAGTAGGAGAGGGGAAAAGAATGCTTAGATGGAATAAACAAGCAGCTGAGCTGCCCGTGATAGTTAATGATTTAATGAATTTAATTGAAATTCATTTTCATTAACTAAGGACAACTGGATTTTCAGTACTCAAAGAAGCCTAAGAAAACTATAGCTCTTCTCTAGATTTCATTAATCTGTATGTTTCAAGGAATTGGCTCATTTATGGATTTGAGGATTTTATAAATAGAGGGGAAATGGGGTATGCTACATCTGTTAAGAGTTGGCCCTGAATAGAGGTGGTTACAACCTGAAAGCAACTGAAAGCAAAAGACTTAACCTGTACAGACTGGTGGCTGTTTAAAGCCTTACTAATGGGAGGGTGAATTTTAAAGCATAGCCTGAGGAAAACTGGCTCTGAGGAGCAAGATTCTCAGAAACTTAATATAATTCAAAAGATTCCCTTGCATCACCCTGAGGTTTTGTTTTTAACCTCTCTTGGGTGGAGGGGGAGAAGAGGACAGTATGTCAAGGCAGAAAATAACTAAACAAAGCCTGACGTTTTCATCCATCAGTGTTCTGCCAAGAGATGTGAATAAACCAGGGCAGGAGTAGAAGAAAAAATGCCAAATTTTTAGAGAATTTAAGTCTCAACGAGCTTAGTAAGAGAATGTTAGGGCCGGGAGGTACCTAGTCGAAGCTCCTCCTTTTACAAGGTGAGAAAGCCCAGTTGTTGGTGTTCAATCGGGACTCTGTATCCCCGTAGACTATACTGTCTGAGGGGTTTTCTTGGCAAAGATACTCTAATGGTTTGCCATTTCCTCCTCCAGTGGATAAAAGCAAACAGGTTAAGTGACTTGCCCATGGTCACACAATTAGTAAGTGTCTGAAGCTGGATTTGATCTCAGGTCCTCCTGACTTCAGAGCTGATGCTCTATCCACTGTGCTACCTAGCTGACCCCTGCAGAATTTACCCTGGTTGAATAACAGGACACACGAGGGCAGAAAGCCCAGACTTTGGTCCCAACTATGCTACTAATTCCCTAAGTGACTTTAAGTCATTTAAACTTTTTTGTTCCTTAATTTTCTATCTGTAAAATGGAGGGTTTGGACTCAATGGTTTCTGGCGTCCCTTTTAGCTGTGTCTTCCCTCTCTTGGTTATCTCCACTTTATCCTGATATCTTGTTTGTACAGTGTTTACCTGTTATCTCTCCCTTAGATTGTGAGCTCCTTAAGAGCAAGGCTGTTGGTTTTGCTTAGCTTAGCATGGTGCTTGGCACACAAGATGGGCTTGATAAATTTCTGTTGACTGATTGATATTTTGATGATTCATTGGACATCTCTTGGAGCCTGAATAAAACCATAATAATTGACAAACTCAGTTTCATTTCTCCTGATCCTATTTCCCCCCAAGTCTTGAACGTCAGTATACTTCATAGAGGGGTGTGGAGCAGGATTGGGCCTTACAGCATTTAAAATTTTGTTAAGTATCCCACAGTTTCAATGTCTAAAACACACTAAACTGTCTGAGCTTTGGGCAAATTAACTTTTTTTTTTTCACCCAGTGGCATACTTTATCCTTTGGTTTCAAGTTCAGAGTTTAAATTCCAACAATGAAGCAGTTCAAATGAGACCCAATCCTAAGTGAGCTGCATGGGAACTAAAGCCAATCTCACTTTTATTCCTGTAAATCAGTTACGTGAATTATAGGAACTTAACTAGTAGTAAAGGAGAAGGACCATAAACTTCCTCTGGTGCTTGGCCATGATATAGTGTCAAAGTGAATCCTGACAGTCCTTTTTTGTTGGTGGTTAGTTAACAAGTGATTTGGTGTTATAGATAATTCCAATAATCCGGCAATTCTCTCTTTAACTTCCACTAACTGTACTGAGTCGTTAACTCTCCTACCTCACCTATAATTTTAGTTTATCCCTAAAAAGGTGTGAGGCCTAGGAGAAATCAAGACTAGAACCACATAATCTCAGAGTTGGAAGGGACCTCAGTTATCACTGAATTCAACTCATCCCTGGCCAAGAATCTCCTCGAGTATACCTGATAAGTGGTTGTCTTTGGCTTGAAGTCCTCCTTGAAGGGGAAACCCTCTGTTTTCAGAGGCAGCCCATTTCACTTAATGGGTAGCTTTTGATTTTAGAAAATGTTTGCTTATTTTAATACTAAAATATTCAAACGGATCTGTGATTTCCTTGCATCGGGTCTAAATTTGTGTTTTCATAATTTGGCCCCAATATCCCCCATTCAGTTTAGCTCATTGGGGCCAAGCAGATCAAGCCTAGATCCTCTTCCAGGTGATAATCCTTTTAAATTCTTGAAGACATCTATCACCTCTGCCCATCTTTGTTTCTTTAAGCCAAACAGTCACAGGTCCTTCAATGTATCCTCCTAGGGAAATCTTGAGGTCCTTCATCTGGATGACTTCCTCTAGTTACTCCACAACTTAATGTTGGCCTTCCTAAAATGTGGTCCTGAGGACTAAATTAAATATTTCCAATGTGGTATGACAAAAACAAAGGGCAGCAGGAATGTTACCTTCCTAGTCCTAGGACTAGGACACCATGGTCCTCTTAATACAACCCAAGTTTAGACTGGCTTTCTTGCCTGCCAGGCAAAACTTGGAACTTGTTGAGTTTGTAGCTACTAAAAGTCACCCTCAAGATCTTTTCTGTCTAATTATACCTTCACCATCTTGTACTTGTAAAAATGCCTACTTGAACTCCATTAAATATCATCTTGTTAGGTTCTTTTAGCTTGTCGGGTAATTTTGGATATTGACTGTCAGCATGTATCCTAGCTTGTGAAGCAGCTAGTGATCTAGAGTCAGGAAGACCTGAGCTCAAATGTGACCTCAGACATTTACTACTCTGTGACCCTGGGCTTCTGTTTGCCTCAGTTTCCCCAACTGTAAAATTGGATAATAACAGCCCCTAACTCACAGGTGAGTAGTGAGTAGAGAGAAGCAAGTGAGCTAACATTTCATTGAAAAAAGAAAAGAAAAGCACTTAGCACAGTGTTTGGCACAAAGTAGGTGCTATATAAATACTTAATCGCTTTCCTCCTATTTGCCCAGAATTTAATATGCATGCCTTTTATCAAAATCATTGATAAAAAGGTTAAAGAACATTGGGCCAAGCACTTGGACATCAAACTATCAGTGATTACTCTTTGGGTCTGAATTCACCTGTTATACTGTTGTCTAGTTCAGGGCATCTTAAACTTTTTCTACTTGTGATCCTTTTTTGCCTGAGAAATTTTTACATGACCCTGGGTATCATAGGTATATGATATATATATATTATGATTTGTATGTAAATCAAATATTTACCGATAATAAATCATAAAGAAATTTATTTTAAAACAATTCTTTGGTATACTTATAATTTTACTATTTATTAAAGATGAAAGCAAATTCGCATACTAATGAGATGGATGTGCTTGTTTATTTTTACATAAGCAATTAAATCTTGGCAGAATATTTGATACTGCAGGATGTAGAGCATCTTCAACGTTTTTCAGAGTTGATTGATATTTTGATTTTATAATTGTTAATGCTGAGAATGCTACTTTGCATAAATACATATTACAAAATGGCAGAAGTGTTAGGGCCATTTCAGAAATTGTTGAAATTCTGTCCTAATCCCAAGCCAAAATTCATTTAACAATTGTTTTGGAAACTCAAGTTTTAAACTGTCACTTAATAACTCGGCAAGTTCTTCTTTAACTTTTAATGGCAGATGACTGACATTTTTTATTTCAATTGAGTATGGTTTACGAGCCCAACTTAGTGTTTTAGAATCAAAATTTGAAGGGAAGTATTTCCGAAACTGTGTCTCCAGGCACTTCAGAGCCTGGCTTGACAGAACAGAGCCCTAACTCTGGTAGGGATACCAGGCAAAAGTTGCTAAAATGGCACTTGACCCCATGCTCTCCTACAACCAGCCAAAGAAGGCATAGACCATAGGTGTTTGCTAGTCAGAGAATGATGATGATCTTTCACCACGAGGCCCCTTTGCTAACAGGGAAGTTGCAATGTAGTAGTTCTTTCCTTCATTCTTTATTTGGATTATAAGACTAAGTAGTACTTGACAAAAGGCGTTAGGGGTGAACTTGTCTCAGGGCTCACAGCCAGAGAAACAGCAGAAGATGAGAAGGGTGGAAATTGGAAAATTCAGATTAGCAAAGGTAGCTGTGGTTTACTCAAGCAAGGAAGAGTTTTGTTATATTTTTTACTTTCAGTTTTCTTCAGTAAATCAATATATGAGTGAGTAATCCTGTTAGGTCACAGGAAGCTGGAAGGATATTATAATCCTTTGGTAGTAGAAGCAACTAATTATGATGGCATTAAATTATACCCTTAGATAAGAATGTAGGAAAAGCTGGGAGGATACAGTGACTGGGCAGAGCCTGTCCATGCATAAAAGAGATGCCATAAGTGATTAAGGACTTGAAGCTGCCATGGACTGCTCATACCTGCAGTAACTTGGCTCTGGACTTTGAGATCCATCTGATTGCTAAGTCATTTAGCTGGGTAGCCCCAGTGACTCACTTAGTGCCAATACAAAATAAGTGCTCCTTTGAGTGATGTTTCAGTTCTTCTTATATTAAGAAATATGTTTTTATACCAAAGTGAATTACAGTAAGGGATACCTGAAGTAAATCTCATAAGTCTATGGATTTAGGTAGTAAAAGTTTTATTTGGGTTCCCTGTGCAGATTTTTCATATTTTAGTATCATTTTGTGGATGTCATAGGAGCAAGCTGAGAATTGATTTAATAATTCCCTTTAAATAACTTGGTTAAGGAAGCAATAAACCAATAATATTTGAGGATTCACTATGTTAAAAACTATTGGGAATATAGAAGAAGCATTTTAATTTCACTATAGTCCTTACTCTCAAGGGTTTACATTTTAGTTGAGGAAACAAGATTAACATGGGAAAAAAGTAATGCCAGATAATGTATGATTAAACGCTAGATTGTTTGATCCAGATAGTAGTGGTATGTAATTATTTAGAGAAATGGGACAGCCATAAAAAGGGTCAAGAAGGGCTTCAAAGGGGAGATGGGACTTCAGCTGGACCTTGAGGGATAGGTAAGGGAGAGAGATAGAAAAGAGGACTGAATCACAGGATTTGAGAGTTGAAAGGTATCTTAACAGCTGTATAGTTGAATTCATACCATTATAGTCATGTGGTCAAAGATAAAAGGAAGATAAGATAGACCAGGGGTGGGGAACCTATGGCCTATGCCTGTGGGGCCCTCTAGGTCCTCAAGTGTGGCCCTTTGACTGAATTCAAACTTCACAGAACAAATCCCTTAAGGGGTCCCTCGGTTTCACTAGATTACCTTATAAGGGAAGATTTTTTTTAGGGGAGGGGGACAGTTGTTGGTAGCAATGGAGATGCAGATAAAAAGAAGAGAGAACGTAGTGTCAATGAAACATTAAAAATATACACCAAAGAAAGCAGAAGGAAAGGAACACAGACAAGCAGGGGAATTTTGTTACTACTTTGTTTAATTTAATATATACTTAAAAAAAGCCAAACTGTACACAATAAAAGTGCATAGTTTAATATACAATACACTTTTTTCTTCTTTGTTTATTGAAATGTTCATGTTTGTTAAGTTCATAATTAAAAAAAGAAAATTTAGCAAAAGAAAGTTTCTGTAAAGAAGTCCATTAGCTAAATTGACAAATCCAAGTAAAGCTGTTACTGCCTTGGGCCTACTGAAAAAAAAAATTGCTTTGGATTATGTGTGGGAAATGAGGAAGATGCACTAAAAAAAAAATGAGCTGCAGGGAAAGATCACATTGGTGGAAACTTTTCTCCTCTAGATTTTTTTTTAAGTAGAAAAGAACTGAGCATGATTGATTCAAGTCCTATGTTAGTTTAAATTATTATAAATATTTGTATGAAATAATTATGAAGTGGAAGGAGTTAGTTAAAACACACACAAAACCCAATTGCAAATGGATGTTACAAAGGAGATGGTTTATTTCTAATGTCCCTGGCTTATCTCTTATAGATAAATCTATGACCATATCACTTAGCTATCTGATTATCTGTTTAAATGTGGTTATGAAAATGGACTGAGAGTTTTGTTTTGTAAGCCTGAGGTACTTCTGGCAAGTCACTTGTACCTCAGAGGCCTCAGGGTACAGAAAGTCATAGATTAAATGAACTATAAGTTTAGAACTGAAAGGGACCCCAAGGGTCATGAAGGACTTAACTTTTATTTTACAGGTGAGGAAAATGAGTTCCAGGGAAATGAAGTTACTTGTACTATTGAGTGACAGAAATAAGATTAGAATCTTCCACTTCTTTTAAGACCAATATGAAGAATATATACTTCTTTTGAAATAAGGCCAACTCTGAGTCTTTTTTTAAAGTCTCTCCTTTTGTTTTTTTAGGAAAAAACAAATTTTACTGATGTCTTCATCACAGTCATTTCCAGATATGGCACCACTCCCACTAAATGAGCCCTTCCTGTAAAGAAGAAAACGGTTAAACAAAATGAACTACCATAGACTTCATCTGACAATTATACAGTATTCCACACCCATGGTCCCCCACCTCTCTACTGAGAAGAGAGAGGTAGTCTCTGGGGCCAAGGTTGTTACTGAAAATTATTCAGCGTTCAAACCTATTTTACACACATGTTCTTTCAGTGATGCTCTGTGATTGAAGACTTGGGAACATCAGAATCTCTAGAGGAACTTTCATTGATTTGATATGTACTGGACAGGTAGCATATTATAGAAAACAAAATATCTCTAGACATAGGATCAGAAGATACTTAGTGATGTGATCCTGAGCAAACTCTTGAAGCCTCAGTTGGGACTTGGGGAAAGTCTACTTGAGAGAATCAAAGGATCAGGAAGGAAGAGGAAGTTATAGCATTGGTGACCTTCCAACTGAGTTGACTGGCACCTTAAGGTTCACAAAGCTGGGTGAAGAAAGCGCCTGTCAAGTCACTGCCGGACAAGCCAAATACAGGGGTCTTCTAGTCCACATGCGGAAGTGGTTTCCTCATCTTGGGGCAAGGGATCCAGGGAGGCCAGGGAAAAATATAGTATATATGCTATGGCTGAAAACTCAGAGAAAATACTGAGGAAAACTGGGGATTGCTCCCATTAGACTGGGATGCCACGCCAACTCAAATTTGCTTTGGGTTAGGAGCTTAAGTATGGTAAGGTCATAAATTTAGAGCAGGAAGGAATCACAGAGACCATATAATCCATCCTGTGTATTTTGCAACTGAAGCCCAGAGAAGTTTGTTGTTACTTAGTTGTTTTTAGCCATGTCTGACTCTTCATGACCCCATTTGGGGTTTTCTTGGCACAGCCACTGGAGTGGTTTGTCATTTCCTTCTCCAGTCCATTTTATAAATGAGGAAACTGAGGTGAGCAGAGTTAAGTGACTTGCCCAGGGTTATACAGCTAGTAAGTATTTGAGGCTAGATTTGAACTCAGGAAGATGAGTCTTCCTGATTCCAAACCCAGGGCTTTATCCACTTCTCCACCTAAAGAAGTTTATTGGTATACTAAAACTCACAAGTCAGGTAACAAACTAGCCTTCATTAAGTGCCTAATATGTACGAGGCACAGTGCTAAGTGTACAAAGAAAGGCAAAAATAGTCCCTGCCCTCAAGGAGCTCACAGTCTAATGGAGTGGGGGTGCTGGGGGGGGTATAAATCCATGTCCTCTGACTCTATACCACTTTCTTCTATACCACTCTTATCTCTCTGGTTAGCATCTACTGCAGTTGTAGCTGAGATTAGATTTTTGTAAAACATGATTAAATATACTGTGTTCCATAAATTTTACTGTATCTATGCATGTGTTTCTATGCACTGTTATCATAGTTTTGCCTTTCTTTGTATCCCCAGCACTTAGCACAATCCCTGGCACACAGTAGGTACTTAATAAATGCTAGATGACTGACTGACATTTTAAAATCTCTGATTATGTGGTTTGGGGGGCTGTGGTTTTTGTTTTTATTGCTTCCTCTTAGTTTCCTAGTAAAAGTTCTTTATGAAAAACTTCAAACTTTTCTTAGTTAAGGGATTTTTTTCTCTCATTCTTTAGCTGGTGTAGTTTTGAAGGATCAGTGATACTTAAAGAGTAGGTACAGCAATGGCTACATGCCAGACGGGTTCTAGGAAGCTGGCATTGCTGAGGCATATTCAATGGACTCTGTAGGAAAAGGATCAAAGCCTCTTTCTTCTTTTCTTGTAATATTTTCTCCTTGACATGGGAACTCTGGAATTTGGCTGTAATATTCCTAGGAGTTTTCCTTTGGGAATCTCTTTCAGGAGGAGATCGGTGGATTCTTTCAATTTCTATTTTGCCTTCTGGTTCTAGAATATCAGGACAGTTTTCCTTGATAATTTCTTGAAAGATGATGTTGAGACTCTTTTTTTGATCATGGCTTTCAGATAGTCCAATAATTTTTAAATTCTCTCTACTGGATCTGTTTTCCAGGTCAGTTGTTTTTCCAGTGAGATATTTCACATTGTCTTCTAGTTTTTCATTCTCTTGGTTTTGTTTTACAGTGTCTTGATTTCTCATAAGGTCACTAACTTCCAATTGCTCTATTCTGATTTTTAAGAAAGTATTTTCTTCAGTAAGCTTTTGGACTTCCTTTTCCTCTTTCTTCTTTTCCTCTCACCTTTAGACATTAGATACACAGAAGAACTAACATTAATCTGCAACAGCTTGGAAATCAAACATCTTCCTGGGGTTCAGGAAATCCTTTTTGAAATCCAGATTTTCCAGACTGTCGAACTAAATGTATAATAATGGAGGCTATTATAGGTCTTAACAACCATCTCTAAGTTAGTTCCCATATGTAGAGATCCAAGAGAAGCCACAAATATGAACAGGTAGTAATCGCTTATGGGTAGCATGTGAATTTCAAAGGAGCAAAAGGATCTGAAATGGCCTCTCATCTCATGAACTTTGACATCTTCTTGTATAGACTTTTTACCTTTGCCTCATATACAATACTATCAGTTTAAAGTGGTCTAACCATGAAAGAGATATTGCTATGGTTTTTTGGTCAGTCAATCAACAATCATTTGTTTTTTTATGTCAGGCATCTTTTATTTTAATTAACTAATTAATATTTAGTTTTTGACATTCGCTTTTATAAGATTGTCAGTTCTAAATTTTCCTCCTCCTTTCCCTCCCCAAGACGGCTTGCAATCTGATGTAGGCTACACATGTACAATCAAACATATTTCCACATTAATCATGTCGTGAAAGAAGAATCAGAACAAAAGGGGAAAACCACAAGAAAAAAAAAAGAGAGAAAATAGCATGCTTCGATCTGCATTCAGACTCCATAGTTCTTTCTCTGGATGTGGATAGCATTTTCCATCATGAGTCTTTTGGAATTGTCTTAGATCATCACATTGCTGAGAAGAACTAAGTCTATCAAAGTTGGTCATTGCACGATCAACAATCATTTTTTAAGTGATTACTACATGCCAAGCATCATGCAAAGCACTGCTGTTCTAAAGACAAAAGTCAAAAGGGTTCTTCTCAAGCTGCTTACAGTCTAGACAAGGGAGGCAACATGTACATATATTATAATACTTTATTATGTTATAATATAAACTAGATATGCTGTGATTTTGGTGGGAAGGCACTAACAGCTGAGCGGGTCACCAAAGGTCTCATGTAGGAGGCAGTGCTCAAGATAAGCCTTGAAGGAAACCAGGGATTCTAAGAGATGAAGATGAAGAGTACATTCCAGATTGGGGTATAGCTTGTGCCAAAGCAGGGTGGAAGATGGAGTACCATGTATGAACAACAGCAAAAAGTCCAGTTTAGCCAAACTACAATGTGTATGGAAAGAAGTAATGTGTAGAAAGGCTGGAAAGGTAGATTGGGGCCATGTTATAAAAGAATTTAAATTCCAAAGAAAGGAGTTTATATTTAATCTTGGAGCCAATAGGGAAGGAACCATTGGAGTTTATTGAGTAAGGGAGTGACGTGGTCAGATTGTGCTTTAGGAAAATCAGTTTGGTGGCTGCATGATTGGAGACAGGAGAGACTTGAAGCAAGGAAACCAATTAAGAGGCTAATGCAAACAGCCCTTGTGAGAGGTGATGAAGGCCTGAACAAGGGTTATGGTTGTGGTTGTGTGAGTGGAGAGAAATGGATATATAGGAGGGATGTTATGAAGATAGAAATGACAAGATGTCATTTGTCATAACTGAATTGAGAGTGAGGAGTCAAGGATGACACCAAGGTCACCAACCTGAATGATTAGCAGAATGGTGATGTCATCGACAGAAATGGGCAAGATCAGAAGATGGACAGATTTGAACAGAAAGTGAATGAGATTAGTTTGAGACAAGTTGAGTTTGAAATAGCTACAAGATGCCCAGTTAGAAATGTCTGGTAGGTGCTGGGAGTGGAACTCTGGAGAAAAACTGGTACTGAAAATGTAGATCTTGAAATCAACCACATAGAGGTGATGAGGTCATTGAGAGAGGGAGAGAGAGAGAGAGAGAGAGCGGGAGAGACAAGAGAGACAGAGAGAGAGTGTAGGAAGAAAAGAGAAGAGGACCCCGGGAAGGACTTTGAAGGGCACGCCCACAGTTAGGGGGCATGTTGTGAGTAATAATCCAGCAAAGGAGACTGACAATGAACAGTCAGACAAGTAGGAAAGCTGAGGCAAAGAACAGCGCCATAAAAATGCAGAGAGAAGGAAGTATCTAGGAGAGATGGTCAACAGTGTCAAAAGCTATAGAAAGGTCAAGAAAGATGATGGCTGAGAGAAAGCCATTAGATTTGGCAATTAAGAGACCTTTGGTAACTTTGGGAAGGTCAGTTTCAGTTGTATGATAAGATTTTGCAGTAAAAGCATTAGGAAAAAGTAAGCCAAAACCACTCGGATAATTTAGGAAGCAGTGTGACCTAGCCAATAGAGAAGTGGGCCTCAGAATCCGGAAGATCTAAGTTCAAGCCCAACCTCTGAAATTTATTAGTTTGACCTCGGGGAAGTCACTTACCCTCGCCATACCAAAACATTTCTCTACAGGTATAAGTTAGTAACCCAGAAGTTTCTTCCCAGGAGAGAATCATGTTAGTCCACCCAAAAAGGGGAAGAGAAGGGGAGACAGACCATATTGCTAGAGCCACATGGCCTCATATTTTATCATCAAAGGAAATGCTATAGAAATACACTGAGATACAGAAACCCTGACCCAACTGACCTTTTCCTTAGATTATTTCTTCCTCTTCCTAGTGGCTCATTTCAAATTGGCCACTGTTTCATTGGTCCTTTGTAACTACAACCATCCAACCTAATTCAAATTGAAATGTGAGTAGGAATGATTTTAAAGTATCTACGTGCACTGCTGTATATGAGGAAAATACTGTTTCTAGAGTGAAGCACTGTTATAAATGTGTTATTATTACACGGCATTGTGATAGGAAGGAAACATACTTTTCTTGCCCTCAGGGAACTCACAGTCTATTTGGGGAGGTAGAATAAACAGCCATGAAATAGCTCATGAATATTACTATAAAGTTATATATAATAAGTGAAAATTAATATGGCACAATCTGAATACACAAGAAATAAGTAGATTGAGAAGTCAGGAGGCATCAATCATAAGAGCCTTCCTAGAGGGGGTGAATTTGAGCAAGGTTTTAAAGGAAATGAGGGATTGACTGAGAGGGAACTAGAGAGTGGTATATAAAAAGGAAAAAAAAAAATTTGCCTTAGATATAGGAGGGAAACATACATATATTAAACACCTACTATGTGACCCCTTAGAGGTAGGTGTTAATATTACCCCCATTTTACAGTCAAGGAAACAGGCAAGCAGAGCTTAAATGACTTGCCCAGGGACACACGGCTAGTGAATATCTGAGACCAGATTTGGATTCAACTCCCTGACTCCAGGCCTAGCACTCTATCCACAGCGTCATCTAATTACCTAGCAAATTGTCTAGCTTGGTTGAATTCAAAGGTTCATGGTAGAAAGTAAGGAAAAAAGACAGAATGTTGTTTTTTAGTCATTTCAGTAGTATCTGATTCTGTGACCCCATTTGGGATTTTCTTAGCAAAATACTGGAGTGGTTTGCCATTTCTTTCTCCAGTTTGTTTTTACAGATGAAGAAACTGAGGCAAACAGGGTTAAGTGACTTTCCCAGGGTCACACAGCTAGTAAGTATCTGAGGCCAGATTTGAACTCAGCAATTAATAGCCTTGATGCTTAGAGATTTTTATTGTTTGGTTCCCTTTTTGTAGGAAATTATCATTCTTCAAAAGATCAGAAATACAGTTAGTCATCTGGGAAACTGTTGTTATTTTCTATCAGTGGTAATTGATCATTCTCAACCAAATCCTTTGTATTGATGCTCAGCTGGTGTTCTCAAGGTCCTAGAAGTGTTTAGGTTAAAAAAGGAATAGAGTTAGAATTTCCCCCCAAATTGTTACTTTTTCTTGCTGGAGAATAAAATTAACTCTATAGTAGTTAATTTTAAACAGGGTCAGGTTTAAAAACTTCTATTCACCGAGATTATGTACAATGAAAAATGTTTACAAAGAGAAGGAAGTCTATAAAGTCCAAATTGCCTTCTTCCCACCTAAATTAAAAAGATGAGATCTATTATTTCAATTGAAAAAAAATGAGCAGAAATCAAAATTGTGGTTAGTAGATAGGCATCTATCTAAAATCCAGTTCATACCAGCATGGAATATGAAAGATCTGAGTTTAACAAAGCAAATAGAGCCAGGGCTTCTTATATCAGAGGGCCTAGAAATTAGAAACACAAGCAAAAAAAAAAAAATGTAAAAAGAACTAGTAAAAACAAAAAAGCAGATGAATTGTAGATTTGGGAAAATGAATGTGTCTTTCAAAATCAACAATGCAAGTTGACCAAGATAAATTATTGTAGTTATATGTTATGTAAAGAAATCTACAGAAAACTAGTCCCATTGACCTACAATACTGCAAGTAAAATTAGGTAAATTCAGAAATTTTCAGGTTTATTTTGGGCTTGAAAGACAGTGATGAAGTTATATTTAGTGGTTAGCTATCCTAGTTTCATGTAGGAGATTTCTTCCAGTGACTGCAGTGTCTCTAAACTTGTATAATTTCGCATGAAATTTGAAATGAGAGGAACTCGAGAAGGGGAATGGGGAAGAGTTTTGGAATGATAACGGACTTTGACATAGTACCTGAAGGTCGTCAAAGGACTTTACATATGTTATCTCATTTGAGCTTTATGACAGTTTTGTGATATATATATATATATACATACATAGAGAGAGAGAGATTTGTCAGAAGCAGTAGAGATAAGATTGAACTTGGAATTAGAAATATCTGAGTTTGAATCTTGCCTCAGATACCAGCTGTGTGGTTAATTAAGTGGCAAGTCACTTAATTAACCTCTCTCCGCCTCAGTTTCCTCATCTGTAAAATGACTTAGCTTACACAGATAAATGTCTGTGGCAGGATTTGAACTCAAGTCAAGTCTCCAGTTCCATGCTTCATCCACTGTACCACCCAGTTATAGCATAAAAGCCAACAGGAGAGGAAACATCCCTACCATATACTATAGTAGGTTCTCCTCAACTCCATACATTTGAAGAATGAACAATAATGGACTATACAGAAAGGATCAAAATGAAAGGTAATATCTTGACTGTTTGAAGTGCTTTGAGGAGAAAGAATAACTTAAAGATTTTTTTTTTTGGCTAAGTAATGGGGTTAATTGACTTGCCCAGGGTCACACAGCTAGTAAGTGTTGAGTGTCTGAGGCTGTATTTGAACTCAGGTCCTCCTGACTCCAGAGCCAGTGCTCTATCCACTGTGCCACCTGGCTGTCCTAAGATGTTTTATAAAAGCCCTCACATTTTATATTGGAAAAAGGAATCCAAACAGTTGGGGTGGGGAAATGACATATATTAAACATCAGGGGAATAATTTTAGGATTACAGAATATTATTTTACCCAACAGAAATAGCTGATGCTCTTGAATGACCTGCTGAATAAAAGAAACTTGTAAGAAAACCAGGATTTATAAAACAGATAAATTAGGAGATGATTATTCATTTTACAGAGGTAGTTTTTACCAGCAAAAGGATTTTTGCAGGGTTAATAGCTTAATAATTTTAAAAACAACATTGAAACACACACTTTCTTCTTCTTCTTCTTTTTTTTAAGGCAATTGGGGTTAAGTGACTTGCCCAGGGTCACACAGCTAGTTAGTGACAAGTGTTTGGTCTGAGGCCGGATTTGAACTCAGGTTCTCCTGACTTCAGGGCCGGTGCTCTATCCATTGTGCCACCTAGCTGCCCCTGAAACACACACTTTCAGACACATCTCTTCCATAAACTGATGTACGTGCTTGTGTCGGATTTGAGTCAGTGTTGTACACTTAGGGCTCTCTCACTGTGGTGGTATCATTGTTGGTCTTTAGCACCGCTGGTTCAGGGAAGCTTTGGGAATCTTAATAACAGACAGGTTTATTGTATGTGGCTGGTATTACCTGTAGATATAAAATCATACCTTTGTTGTACATTTTTAGGGCCACCAAGAAGGTCACCAAAAACATAGTTCTCATTGGCTTGTTTGGCTACCTTAAATTCCTTTATTAAGAGATTTAATTTATTCTTTGGGTTTCAGTATGCCAATTTGCACATTTCAGTGTGCAAATATTCTTGGGAGGGCAACCTATTAAGGATGATTAGTCATTTGTACATTAGTGCAAATAATTCATGCTTTACTTGTTAGCTGTGGGGCTGTTTCATTTTTGTCTTTGCATTCCTAGCATGCAGTAGGCACTTAATGTTTGTTGATTGATTGCTTTATGATTTTGGCAGGAAAGGGTAATTTTGGACCATGGTGTGCTCCAATGAGAAGACAGACAGATCTTGAAGGGGGTGCCATTTGGGGGGACTGCGGTATGCATGAGGGCATGGTGATACTGCAGGGGTGGAGAGATGGGTACAGAAAAGGAGAAGTCATCAAGAGATGAGTGACAAAGACAAATTTTGCCTACTTCATAATTTTTAGCTAGGGTGAGCCCTGACCCTCTACATTTCATAACATAGTATTTAACATTGATTTGGAACTTTAATGTTGGATCAAATGAGATAATATTTGCACATCACCTGGAACATAGTATTTGTTCTGGTTGAGTTGTTTTAATCATATCTGACTCTTTGTGATGCCATTTTGGGTTCTCTAGGCAACGATACTGGAGCAGTTTTCCACATCCTTCTCCAGCTCATTTTATAGGTGAGAAACTGAGGCAAACAGGGTTAAATGACTTGGCCAGGGTCCCACAGCTAGTAAGTGTCTGAGGCCAGATTTGAACTTAAGAAGATGAGACTTTCAGGTTCCAAGCCCGTGCTCCATCCATTGTGCCACCTAGCTGCTCTGGCACATAGCGAGTGTTACATAAATGCTTGTTCCTTTCCCCTTTAACGTGGAGAAAAAAGGTTTTGTGACCCCTTCAGCCACATACCAAATGTAGATTCATGTCCCAGTCATGCCTCCCTAAGTCTGTTTGAAAAAAGAATGCTGATTATAGCTTGCCTATCCTAAAACTCTGCAAAGATGAATTTGGGTAACACTTCACAGAATTCAAGGAAGCTAGAAATTTGAGGTGTAGACAACAAGACCAGGTCTTATTTTATCTAGACTGGTAGATTCATTTTTAGCAAGGGCCTGATGAAGTCTTTAGATATGTGTTTTGCTATGTTGGGAGACCTGTTGTGAGGATCAGGATGATTATTGAGAAAAGAGGACACTCTCTTATTTGCTAAATTGGAACTCAGTGCTTCCAACTGAAGAACATCTCGAAAGTCCAGGCCACATCAATTGACTCAGTGAATTTTTTTTTAATCCATAAGGCATAGAAAATAGAGATAGTAAAATGAAAATTTCTGTTTCAAAGTAAAATTATAAAAAAGAAAATTTGTGGCAGCTAAGTGGCACGGTGGATAAAGCTCTGGCATTGGAGTTAGGAGGACCTGAGTTCAAAGCTGACCTCAGACACTTGACACTTACTTGCTGTGTGAGGCTGGGCAAGTCACTTAATCCTAATTGCCCCACCAAAAAGCAACAACAAAAAAAAATTGCATGCCTGGTCCTCCTAGTGTTAAACCAAAATTAAAAAAGTGTGCTAAAATGAAATTATTGAGGGCAAATGAACAGGTTGTCAAAGTCAAACAACAGAAATTAGAGGAAAAATCGGTCTGTACCAAAGTGATATGACCTCAGGTTATTAGAATGGTTGAGAAGGGATGATCAGTTAGCCACCCAAGCATTGCACAGCGGCTATTTCTACGTTGTCTCTTCAGGTCTTTGCAGTAGGCTGACTTGATGCTCCCCAAGTTTCACTTGATTCATAGGTTCTTCTTCTGGGGGTCATAGCTGCTTAGATGCTAGGTGTTTTTATAGTGCAGACACCCCACCTTCTACAGAAAGCTTTTCCTAATCCCCCTTAATTCCAGTGTCTTCCTACTGCTGAGTATCTCCAATTTATCTTGTATATAGCTTGACTGTATATAGTTGTTTGTCTCTTCCATTAGACTTTTTGCTCCTTGAGAGCCAAGACTGTTTGTTTGTTTGTTTGTTTTTAATCTTTCTTTGTATCTCCAGTGTTTAGCACAGTGTCTGGCATACAGCAGGCTCTTAATAAATGCTTATTGACTGACGACTAATTCTACTACATCCCAAACTGCCTTACAGCCTAGCTAGCATGGAGCCTTCCATATTGTAGGTATTCAATAAATATTTGATTCATTTCTCTAACAGGGATTTGTTCTAAAAGTAAGTTAACACATGTATTTTTAAGAAACCATTTTATTTTGGTAAGGTACTAATTATGCCAGCACTCAAACAGTGCCTGCTGTGCTTTTCTGCACAGTTTCCTATCAGATCCAAGCCTGTCCTGTCTGGATCGTCACCACTGCTGGTGGTCCAGGGGGATATTTTGAACGTCAGCCCAGTCAAATTCAGAGTCCATAGTTTGCATCTGTTTTGTGAAGCATCCATGGCACTCTGTCTTTCTTCCTGAAACTTGGTATGCCACTTTTATATGTTTATTTTCTCTCCATGAAATTCAAGAAGTTGGTGTAATATTCTTCAAGAGGAACCTTTTTTTTCTTCTTTTAAATAAGTATGACAATCAAATCACAGTCTATAATACTTTGAGGACAAATTAGTAGAGCAGACATTTTAAACTTAGGGTATATCAAGTCACAGTTACAACTGCTCATCCACTTGGCTGTTTTGCCACACATACATACCTAGTAAAAAATTTAAGGTATGTACAAAGCCATAGTAATCAACCCTATAAACCTACTGTTTCCAACAGCCCTCATGTTATTGTATTTTATAAAAACTCAGAAGAATGTGGTACTTTCCATACAGGCACAGTGAGTTATTTTAAAAATTATCAGTCTTAAAGAAAAATTATCAGTCTTATTTGCCAGAGTCTACTCTGTAATTCAACCCCAGTGTCAGTGAAGAATACTCCAAATTATTCAGTGGTTTTCTAGCTATTTTTCTCTGTCATGGTATCTATGAAACATTTTTTGAGTGATATTAATAATGTTGTTCAATACTTATTATGTTATTTAAATAACACCTCAATGCAATTATAAAATATTATTGATATTATAATAAATTACATCGACGGAGTAAGGTGAGATCCAATTACTCCAGCTACCCATTCTCTTTACTTCAATCCTCTAGATTAATTATGAAGTTGTGTTTGAATCTGGGATACTACGTAAACAAATTAACCAAAATTAAAGCCATTTCAGAGCATATATAGTGACAAGAAGTACCTCACATGGATGTAATTTTTCATTAGCTCATAAGATACCCTCTATGAACTCAGAAAGGTTTGTGTATTTTCAAATTCCCTAAATGCATGTTTTTTTTTTCAAATTTAAGCCATGCTTTCCATATGTTAAGTACTCTGAGCATAAAAAAGGGTCTCTCAATGAGAAGCATGGCATTTCCTCTGTGAATCACTTACTTAATCAGCTTGTCTGCTTTTTCCAAGATTATGGGCAAGCTGAAGCTATTTTAGGCAATAACAAATGGCATCCATTTAAATATGGCACATAGCGAGATGAGCAAAGAATAAAAGTCCCAGGTTAATTTAAAATGCCAGGACGAGAGAAGGGCAGTTCATTTATAGCCTTTCTGTGGTACGCACACACTAAAGTTGAACGACTATTTTTAAAACTTGTAAAGAAATTCCGAGCAATCAGAACTATTTTGAAGGTAGTAAAGTATATTCAGGAAGGCCAAAACCACAAAAATTCAAAACCAATAGGAACAGAATTAGCACTTTCAAGACCCAGGGAAAGTCCAAGAGGTTGGCACTAACAGTTTATAGCACAGGAGTAACATCACTACACTGGTTTCAAAGATGGGAAAAACCTACTAAATGGGATGATGATTCTATCCAAGGGAGAGAGGCATTTTTTTCTCCCTAAAACAAAATAATGTATATCTGTGGAATAAAGCAAGCTCCATTTACCTCCTTACTCCTCAGTTGCTTCCTACCTTCTTTCCTATTCTGTTGACCTGAAACACTTGGGGTGATTTCTAAGGTTGTATTTGAATTAGGGTGTTACTTAAGCAAATAAGAACAACCAATGGGCTACATACAGTATTTCAGAACTAAGAGACATTAATGTGCAATTAATTAGAAACATGTCCCAGGATGTATTTGAGAGGAAAAACAATGACCTATTAAATTTTACAAGATGTTCCTTTCTAAATTTCATTGACTAATAAAACGGAACATTGATATGTTTCACCAAAGGATTTAAAAGATTTAGGGGCAAGAGCTGGATTCCTGTAAAGAAGCCTTTTCACTTAATTTCATTTTTCCTCTTTTTCCTAAGGTGTGTAATAAAAGCAATCAATCAGTAAACATTTACTGAGCATCTACTATGTGCCAGACACTGTGTTAAGCACTGGGAAAGGCCATGTGAACAACTGTGTATGATTTACTGCAAGTTAGTCATCAAGCATTTATTAAGCATGTGTCACTATGTGTCACTGGGGTTAGGAGGAAAATCTAAAACAGTTCTTATTCTCAAGGATCCTCACAGTCTAATGGGGGGGCAACATGCAAGTATCTATGGACTTATGAGAGAAAAACACAGTAGATGGCAAATCCTTGTAATGACTGGGCAGTTATACTATTCCTTTATAATTTTAAAACTACCATGGCATTGCTTCTACCCACTCACACATGTCTTCTTTGTTATCATCCTGCTTGCTGTCATTGAATCAGATAGCTCATACTAGAAAATTCTAACAAAGACAGGGGAAATACAGAGCCAAAAACAATTGAGGGAAAATGATGGGGACCATTAATGAACTAAAAGCTATTGGAGATCATTGGAATGTGGCAATATTTTGAAAATCTGGAAATTAAAATAATATAGAATCCAGTCATGCAGAACTAGCATATCTTTTAACTTGCTGATGTTTGGAAATTCTTATTTTAAATTTAAATGTCAAAATATTTTAAATTTTCATTTCTGACCGTGTCTGTTGCATTTGTAAATGCTATGCTTTAATTTATTGAAACTTAAAAATGCATGTTTATATACCAAGATAAGGTCACATGATTTAGGCAAAAAAGGTGATAGCATAAGCAAATTAGGGAAGAATGGAATAGTTTATCCTATGGTTAAGGGGAGAATTTATGACCAAACAAGTGATACAGAGCATTACGGAATTTAAAATGGATAATTGTGATTACATTAAATTAAAAAGATTTTGCACAAACAAAACCAATGCAGCCAAGATTAGAAGGAAAGCAGAAAATCGAGGGAAAATGTTTACAGCAAGTTTCTCTGATAAAAGCTTGATTTCTCAAATTTATAGAGAACTGAGTCAAATTTATAAGACTCCAAATAATTCCCTAGTTGATAAATGGTCAGAGAATGGTCAGAGTTGATAAATGGTCAGGTAGTTTTCAGATGAAGTCATTATTTCAATAGACCTTATTGGGACAGTGTAGTGCACTGAAGGACTAATTTATGTGTATTGCTTATTAGGGTAATCCTGTATTTTTTTTTTTTTTGAAGAACATACCTTTACCTGTGTCTTAAAAGATTCCAAAGGGCCTGATTTTCTTTTTAACAACTTTGCTTATTCTAGGTCTAAAGCATAGAAAGCAACAACTTCTGTTGTTCAAAGATGGAAAATAATACAACTACCATTTCTCGGGAAGAATTGGAAGAACTTCAAGAAGCATTCAATAAAATAGGTATGTTTTGGGGAAGTAATTTTTTTAAAGTATCGTGTTTAACATTAAAATATCTAAAAAAGGATAGCATTTCCTTCCTTCATTGTCTCCCTGTCAGTCCCCATCTCCTGCCCTTTTCTCCCCACCCCCATCTTTCTGGGGAAATATTATTCCTTTTATTCTCATAGTAGCTTTTCCTGAATTCTTTCTTTTCTCTTGGAGATAAGTTAAGACTGCTTTGAATTTCCCAGTGAACTGAACTTTGCAATCTTTGATCGTTTCTTGGTAGAAAATAATCCAAGTTAATGAGTGACAATGTAACTGAATACACTTAACAGGGTGTCCTCACCTGCAGAGTAATATAGAACCACTTCCTTGTGCATATACTGAACTCTGATCTCTGAATCACTGTCTGTGGCACCACCATTCACTGGCTCCATGAAGTGTTATTTTTCAAGATTATTGTCTATATTCTCTATATTCATGATTTGCAAGCAAGCAAGTTTTTTGTTTTGTCACATCTTTATCTAGATAGCCCTTTAAATGTTTTTTTTTATGATTCATTTTTTGTTGAAAATCTGCAACCTGCTCACAAAACATCTGCAGAGTGGTCGACAAAGAAAATGTGTGTAACTCTCTGTGTTTACACTGGAAATGTAAGCAAAGTAAAAGGCTGAGCTTTGAGATGACATGGTCATGTATAGGCGTCCCACACACAAATTCTTCCCTTAAACTATCCTCAAAAGTTGATTTCCAACTACACTGAAAACTAGGACTATAAAAGTAACAGTGGTAGATGATGGAAATGAGAAGATGTAACATTATAATTTCATTGGGATCCTAGAATTTTCATAAATTCAATACAAAATCCTAAACTATTTAGTTGTAATATAAAATGTCATCTAAGGTCAACACTGGGGTTGCTAATGTAGTTCTATTTAGCAAATATTTGTTGAATATAACAGACAAAAAACTGGGCTAGGCAATTGCGATATATCCATATCCATATCTATATCTATACACACATACATATACACACATGTACACACATACTCAATGACTTAAGTTAGACATGGTCCATTACTGAAAGGAACTTATATTCTGTTAAATAAAAAACAAGGCATATAAACAAATGATTGTTGCTGTAGGATAAAATATAATTAGCATCATCAAATAATCAGAGAATTTTAGAGTTAGAAAGGGCTTCATTTGACATAATAAAAATTATAACTGACATTTATATAGTGCTTTAAGGTCTGCAAAGTGCCCTTATGAATGTTAGCTCACTCGATCTTCACAACAACCCTGTGAGACAAGTTCTGTTATTCCCATTTTACACATGAGGAAACTGAGGCTTAAGAGATGTTAAGTGACTTGCCTAGGACCATACAGCTAGTGTTTGAGGTAAGATTTTAACTCAGGTCTTCCTTATTCCATATCTGTACTTTGCTGGGCCACCTAGCTGCCTCTAGTTATTCGGTCCATCTCAATCTGAAAAGGGGTGTGTGGGAGTGTTCAGAGAGGAGTAGCCTTTGGCATGAGGGTTTGCTGAGCTCTTTTCAGAGCTGCTCATCCACTTGTGGTGTCCACCTGCCACTCAACTCTCACCTGTGGCTCCAAGAAACTGTAGCATGCACCATGGCCACACCCCAGTAAAACCATCTGAGCAAATGGGCTAATCCAGATTGAGAGTAACTGACAGGCATCAAACCCTTCAGTGAGTTAGGGGTATGTCTACCTAAGCATGTGAAGACCTCCCCGGTGGAATGCATGGATGAGAACAGCTTGTTCCAAAGGCCACGAAAGTGGCTGAAGCAGGCTCTGTGGAGCGCTTAGAGCTTGGTCAGACATTGAAGACACCAGGATCATCCACTGCATCCCAGGCCATTGTCAGTCCTGACTTTTGTCTCGCCACTGGACTTTGATGACTCTGGAAGAGAGAGTGAGGCTGAGGATTTTGTGCAACTCTGCCTCACTTAAATCCGGTTCTTGGGGGAAAGACAAGACATCACCATTGTGCTGTCATTGGTCCTCTTTGAAAATGAAGGACGAACAACAATCTGAAAAGGAATCCTCACTACCAGAGACAGTACCAGACTAGTAATTATCTAGCCTCAGATTGAAGACTTACAATGAAGGGGATCCCTCCTGTTGGAGCCCATTCTACTCTTGGACAGATCTAATTGCTACCAAGTTTTCCCTGACACCCAGCCTAATTTCACCTCTTTGCATCATGTAACCCAATGCTCTTGGTTTTGCTCGCTGGAAGGAAAACACATCTAATTCATCTTCCGTGTGACCCCCCCGCCAAAACAGTCATCACATCGCGCCTGAGCTATCACTTCTCCACGCTAATCATCCCTAGTTACTTCAGTTAGTCTTCATGTGACATGGACTCAAGGTTCTTTGCCAACCTCGTTGCCTTCCTCTGGACCCTTTCTAGCTTATTAACATCCTTCTTAAACTGTAGCACCCAGAAATGAACTGACAGCTAAGTACAGTGGGACCACTTCCTTGTTCCTGCAAGTCATGCTTCTCTTAATATAACCCAAAATCACATTTAATTTTTTCACTGCCCTATCCCAATGCTGACTTATGTGCAGGTTGTAGGTCACTAAAACCTTCTGCTCCCTCTCAGACAAACTCCTCTCTAACCATGTTGCCCCATTCTGTCCTTGTGACTGGGATTTTTGTTTTTAATCTAACTGTCAGACTTTATCTACTCAGCACTTGGCAGAGAGAGAGAGAGAGAGAGAGCTCCAATAGATGTCTGGATAACTGAACTCTCCATCATTACTCAATCGTGAGGAGAATATATTTAAATAATCTGCACTGGAGATCCATAATAGGAAGCATCATGTTAGTTTGGTGAAGGGAGAGTCAGAATAAGGAGCACAGGATCTCAGAGGTGGAAGGCATCATTGAGGTCATCTACCCCGAACCTTGTTTGTTGTTCATCCTTTGCCCTGAAAGAGGATCAATGACATCAGGAAGGTGAGTCTTAACTTGCATGAGAATTGGATTTGAGTGAGACCAGCTTCACAAAGTCACCAGCCTTTCTCTCTGCTCCAGAGTCATTGGAGTCAAGTGGCAAGATGAAAGTCAAGATGACTGGTGATGGTGCACCTAGACAAGGATCCATTGTACAACATATGTAATAATTAGTTATACAAAGTTTGCATGCAGACCTCCAGCAAAAGAGAATCTCAGAGATAGCTCATTTTCTCTTAAATTGTTGGACAGTGCTTCTGGTTCTGCCCTTTGAGGTCCAGCAAATTAGGTTTAATCCTTCTTCCAAGTGACAGCTCTGCAAAATTCTTAAACACAATTACCATGTCTCTCCTTAACTTGGCCCCCCCAACCATTTACCAAATGTTTTCTTTTCTAGACTAAACATCCCTGCTTTCTTCAGCCAGTCCTCATTTAGTATGATCTTGAGAACCTTTACCATTGACCATTGTCCTCTCCTAGACCCTCCCTAGCTTATCAATATCCTTCCTAAAACTGGCACAGAGAATAATGATAATAAAAATAATAACTAGCATTTATATAGTGCCTTAGAGTTTACAGTACACTTTGTGTACATTATCTCATTTAATCCTCACTACAGTCCTGTTAGGTGGGTGTTGTTATTATTATATTCCCATTTTGCAAGTGAGGAAACTGAGACTTGCCCCGGAGTGGCTCAGTGGATAGAGTGCTGGATCTGGAGTCAGGAAGACTCCTCTTCCTTAGTTCAAATCCAGCCTCAGATACTAACTTTGTGACCTTGGGGCAAGTCACTCTACCCTGTTTACCTTAGTTTCTTCATCTGTAAAATGGGCAGGAGAAGGAAATGGCAAACCACTCCAGAATCTCTGCCGAGAAAACCCCAAAAGCGGGCCCAAAGAGTCAGACAGGACTGAAAAATGGCTCAACAAGAAGAGGTACAATTTGAACTCGTCTTCCTTACTCCAACCATTATTCACTCTGCCATCTAGCAGCCTCTGCACCAAGAAAACTAACTCCATCCCTGGGCTTCTCACCCATTGAAAGTACTTTCTGTCCTTCTAATTGATTGGTTCCTCCTCCATTTTAAGGTGGAGGCTCAAGGAGCCTCCCAGGTCTCCCTCCCCTCTTATATACCTTCTCCCTTCTCACCCTTTTCAGCCCCTATTAGAATGAAAGCTCTTAGAGGGCAGGTACTGTCTTTACTTTTGCGCGTATCTGTATTTCCGGGACTTGTCACAGTGCCTGGCACATAGTAAGCACTTAGTAAGTTCATGTTGATCTGCCCTGCCCTGCCTTGCCTCAGAGAGCTGAACACAATTGTGGTCGGACCAGGTCAGAGTGCAATACCACCTCCCAGTGATATGGGCAGTGCCAGGCATTATTCTTCTCTTGATGCAGGCTAAGACTGCTTTGGCAATTTAGCCACAATATCAACTTGTTGACTCAGCTTTTTTTTTTTTTTTTTTTTTTACTGAAACCAGTGTCTTCTTATTTTGTTCTTTTGAATGCAAATGTAAGAATTTGCATTTATCCCTATCAAATTTCATTATAGCCCAGTGTTCTAGCTTGTCCGGATTTTTTTTTTTGAATCCTGATTCCATAATCAAATGTGTTAACTATCCCTTCCAGCTTTGTATCACCTGCAAATTCAATGTATATAAAGGCTATGTCAATATCCTTTGGAGGCTTGAAGTGCAATATGTGATGTGCACAGTAGCAGGCAGATGGCAAGGTACTTGTGCTGGGATACTGAGTACCCTGCTTTCCTGATAGAGGATTGCATGGTCTTGGGACAGCTAGGTGAGTTTTTACTCACTTGTCAGGATAGTTCAAATCCAAACTATAGTGCTAAAACTGAGTGGATTAACACCCCCAGGGATGGAAAGGAGAACAAAGGAAGGGGACTTGGTCTCTATAGGTCCAGAGAAGAAGGTCTCCAGGTCTCTATAGGTCCAGAGAAGAAGGTCTCCAGGGGCAGTTAGGTAGATAGAGAGTATATAGAGAAGATAGAGAGCCGGGCGTGGAGTGGGGAAGACTCCTCTTCCTAAGTTCAAATCTGACCTCAGACACTTACCAAGTATGACCCTGGGCAAATCATTTCACCCTGTTTGCCTCAGTTTCCTCAGCTGTAAAATGAGCTGGAGAAGGAAATGGCAAACCACTTCAATATCTTTGCCAGAAAAACCCCAAATGGGGTCATGAAGAATCAGACACGACTGAGCAAGAAGGTCTCTATTTCTGATGGAGAAAAGGGGGCTAGTGGCAGGGCAGAGGGCCTGATACCTGCATGGGGTAGGCTTTGTGGGTCATCCTGATGGGTGGGAATTTTCAAAGATCAGTGACAGTGGCTCAGTAATCGCACTCACCTCTTCTTTCAGGACCCAAAGATGTTGCTTGTGTGGGCCTGGTGACTTGAACTCATTGAAGGCAGCTAGGGGTTCTCATACTATCTCTCTGATTATCTTAAGTATCAACTTACAATTGGACATTTTTGTTTTATCCTTTTTTTTAGCCCAAATATCATTCTTGTTGGGAGAAAAAACAAAAGCAAAATAGCTGAGAACATCTGTCCTCCATCCCATATCATCATACCATAGATTGTTCTAGAACCATAGTATAGTCATGGGCTCTGCCTACCACATCTCAGTGATGCCCATAAGGCCAAATTTGATTCTTTTCATTAAGATCTCGAGTTTACTTTACTCATTGCTCATACTTTATGCATTTGTGTTATGGCATCTTAGCCATACTTTTTATATCTGTCTCCTTTCTTAGATTTTTTATCTCCTGTAAATTTTAGAGTATGTCTACTGCTGTTCTTAATATTGTAGCTACTGGCTATGACATCCATCATGGTGGACATATGCAGGCAATCTTTGTCCCTTAGCAAGGAGTCACCAGTAACATCATCTCTTCATTTGTCTCTTACTGGTTGAGCTCCTATTTGATAACAACCTTGAATTTATATAATCATTCTTTAGAGGGCAAGTAGCTTCTGGATGGTCTCCCTAACTCTAGTATTTCCCCACTCCAGTCCATCCTCCACTCAACTGTCAAAGTGGTCTTCCTAAAGAACAAGTCTATACATGTCACACTACACCCTATTCGAGAAATTCCAGTGACTGCTAATTGCCTCCAGGAACAAATATAAAATGTTTGGATTATAAAGCTTTCTATAACCTGGGCCCTCCCTATATTTCCACTGTTCTTACTCCTTACATCCACTTCTATCCCACATATTCCATCATCCATGACGTGGGTCTCTTTGCTATTCCTTGAACATAATGCTCCACCTTCAGACTCCAAGAATTTTCACTGGCTATCCCTTGTGCCTGGCACTCACTCCCTTTTTTTCTTTCTCTCTTCTCATCATCCTAGCTTTCTTGGCTTTCTCCAAATCTCAGCTAAAATCCCACCTTCTACCAGAAGTCTTTTCCTGTCTTCCTTTTTGCTAACATCTTTCCTCTTTTGA
Organism: Vombatus ursinus; assembly: GCF_900497805.2. Lineage (NCBI taxonomy): Eukaryota > Metazoa > Chordata > Mammalia > Diprotodontia > Vombatidae > Vombatus > Vombatus ursinus. The sequence continues at coordinate 7,561,058 of NW_020954588.1, forward strand.
TTATTTCTAACTTATACTTATATCCACTTATCTCTTGATCTTGTTTATATATTGTCCCCGCCCCAGACTGTGTGCTCCTTGGGGGCAGGGAGTAGATTTTTTTTTTTTTTTTTGCCTTTCTTTGTATCCCCAGCATTTAGCACAGTGTAGGCACTTAGAAAATGTTGGTTGACTGCCTGACATTTTTTTTTTTTAACTTCCAGCTCTTTGGAAAGAGCCTCATATTTTTGCTTAGCTCAAAATACTCAGTGGTCCTTCTGTTTTCCTTTTGTTACCTTCTTCTCCCCTCCAGTCTCTTCATAGAGGTCAGAATTCCCTTCAGCCTCTTCACATCCTTTTCTTTCTGTGTGTTGACACTGAAACCCTTTCTTCCTTCTTAAGGAACTCTTCATTCTTCTTGATAATCTGTTGAGATAACATTATCCCAGACCTTCTATGGAAGAAGACACCTTAACAGTTTAAGCATAGATTGCAGTCACTTGGCCATAATGGAAAAACAAGTGTAAATCCATCCCTACACAACTCATTGCTCCCAGTTCTGTCATAGCAGAACTAATCTCCCTTCCGTAGGTCAGTCATCCAAATACTGAGAGACAGCTATTACGGCTACCCTAAATCTTCTTTTCCCCAGGCTAAACATCCCCAGCTTCTTCAATTGATCATCATATAGAATTTGAACAGTGCTTTGAAGAGTGGGTAGGCTTTTAAGAGACAGAAATGCAGTAGCAGGGCATAGAGAACAGTAGAAGTAAAGTTCAAAGGGAGAAAATTCAGGAGGTGTTGGGTTTGGGGAGAAAAGGGGGCAGGTGAGGATAATAGTCAATAGTCCAGTCTGGCTCTAGCATAAAATATGTGAAAAGGAACAGTATGTGATACAACTGAAAACTGTGAAAAAGGTGAAACTGTGGAAAGACTTGAATGCCAGTTTGATTGGACTTTATTCTCTGAGCAGTGAAGGTTGTTTTTGTTTTGTTTTGTTTTAATGAGAGAAGTGAGTTATAATCAGAGTTGGCCCAAGTGTGCAGGATGGACTAGAGAGGGGAAGAAGCCAGTTAGGAGGCTATTGCAGTAGTAAGGACACAAGAAGTAAGAAGGAACCTGAGTAAGGGTGGTGGCAATGGGAATTGAAAAGTGAGGATGGATGCAAAGGATAGGGCCTTTTTGCCCAGGTGACTGATTGGATGTTAGAGGGAAGAAAGAGGGCAGAGTTGAGGATGACTTAGAGGTTTTTCAACCTGAGTCACTCAGAAAATGTGACTCATTAGTAGACCTAAAGAATTCCAGAGGAGAATATGGTTTATAAGTGAAGATGATGAGTTTAATTTTGGGCAGAATGAGTTTTAGGTCCCAGGGGTCACCCAAATGGAGATTTTCAGTAAGCAGTTTGAAAAGGTAGGCCAGAGATGCAGATCTGGGGGTCATCTATATAGAGGAGACGTTTGAAGTCATGGGAGTTAATGAGATCTCAAAGAAATAATGTAGAGAGAAGAACAAGAGAGCTGAGAATGGAAACAGGGCCTTGAAGAACACCCACACACCCACACACACACACACACATTGTTGTTGTTGTTTGTCCTTCCTTCTCAAAGAGGACCATAACATCAGGAAGGTGATGCCATGACTTACAAGTGAATTGGATTTAAGTGAGGGACAGCTGTGCAGTCACCAGCCTCACTTTCTCCTCTGGATCCATCTGGACCCAGTGGCAAGATATAGATCAGGATGACTGGAGATGGCCCTAGAAGCAATGGGAAACCTTGGCCTTTTTAAGCTGAGGTCTTTCCCAGGTCTCAGTTTGTCTGAGGCAACACCCATTCAATGATTAAGGCTAGATAAGAAATGAGGCAAAAAAATGGCCTCTTTTACCTAGTAAAAAAAAAAATCAATCAATCTGGGAGGGGAACAACCTTAGGGTTTCTGGCCCAAACAGAAACAATTGCTATTTATGCTCATTCTGAGCCATCAGAACCCAAACAATGACCGAGTGAGGCTTGGTCTGGGATCTGTGGTTGACCACTCAATGAGAGCCTGAATGATTTGGTTTTAAGGCATGGTCCTTAAAAAAAGAAATCTAGCCCTCAAACCTCAAAATACCTTGTGAGGTTTCAGCAATCAGAATTTGTATTCTTTTGGGCAGAGCACCATGTGGTATGAGAAGAGGAAGAAGAACCGGAGAAGGAATTCAAATGATCTAAAACCTGAGATTTCGTGGAAATATTTGCTCTTTGCTCAAGTGCTCTAAACAAAAATAATTTATATATATATATATGTGTATACATACATACACACACACTTACACACATGTATAGCCCCCTTTGCTCCCCAGACCTCAGAATATAATTTGCATTGTGGTTGAGTTAATGTTACTGAGAGAATCTCAATTCCAGTATTTTTTGCTTTGGGCTGTTGTGTGTAATTTTGTAACGAAACTATTACACTGGTGTAATGATTTTTTTACAGTATTATGGTTAATAATACTCTTTTATAGAGCATTGTGCTAAGTGTTCATGTATGTCATTTCCTGAAGACTTAGTTTTTCAAGACAAAAACTGGACAGTGGTCAAAAGTTTCCTCTCATCATAGGCAACGAAGAGGAAAAATTTGAAAATACAATTTCTGGTTTGCTACCATTAAAGAGAACATCCTGCTAATTTTATAGGATCAATTTGTTAATTTTATTTTTTTTAAATGTTAAAGAGTTCTCAATGTAAGGAATGAATTAGCAATTGAATGCTTATCTTTATGAATCATGTATGTGTAATCTTGGCATATTTATTTAATGATATTTTGGATGAATAATTCATTGTAGGAACAATGTCTGACAGCAAAGTGACTTGTTCAGTGTTACAAAAATGTGAACACAACCAGTGTGTGTATTTACTGATTTGATGATTTACTGAGCTTTAAAGAGAAAGAATTTTTTTGTCCAGCAAAGTCACACCTTCTGTTTTAAACTGTACTTCTTTGTATCCGCATTGGGTAGTGCAATGCCTTGCATGTAATGGGTGCTTAATAAATGTCGGCTGGAATAGAACTGAATTCCATTGTATGCTGTATTAGGAATGATAATGAATAATCTTGTCTCAGTGAAAGCTGGATTCATAAAGTGGAATTATGGTGCTAACGGAGACAATATCAGAATGGACTTGTTAGGTAGTTCAGTCACAGTCATGGCTGTTTGCTGGTGCATTATAGGTTGTAAGTCACGTTATATGTTCCCACATATACCAACTGCAAAAGGGAAGAAAGGGGGAAGAGAATGAGCATTTATATAACACCTACTATGTGCCAGACACTGTGCTAAATGCTTTCCAAATATGATCTCATTTGATCCTCACAACCACCTTGCAATGTAGGTGTTGTTATTATCCTCATTTTACAGTATAGGGAACTAAGGCAAACAGTGCCTCAAAGAGTGACTTGCCCCAGGACAGAGAAACACTAGTAAGTATCCGAGGAAGGATTTGAATTCAGGTCTTCCTGACTCCAGGTCCAGGGTGCTATTCACTGTGCCACCTACCTGCCTTGCTGTGGAAAAGTCACATTTTTAAAAAAATATATTATTATTAATTCAGGTAACAATGAAAACACCTATTGTCCATAGTAGCAGTATCTTGGATAAATGTGTTATGTGAGGTAACAAAATTGCTCTCTCTGGTGACTATGTCACTAACAAAACACTCAGAGGCATAATACTGTGCGGAGACTTTCTTATGTCAATAAATGACACCCTATCCCTGGGAAACCCCAAGGAGGGGCCCTTGATTGGCGATGTAAATAAAGCCTGGCACCTCTCACACCCAGGAAGTAGGTGGGGTTAGCTCCTTCTGTTATTCTGTCTTTCCTTCCTTTTACTGAGATCTAGGAGCTATTTCAGGAAATTCAGACTCCTGGTATAGTATGAAAGGAGTTTTTCATACTCCTAATCTCATTGATTCAAACATGATTCAACTTATACAAGTGCACCATAATGCTGTTATGATGCACTAAGTAACTAAGGAATGAAATAGAAATATGCAGGAAAGGGGCCCTGTGCAAGTGTGACTAATGTATGCAGCCCTTTCCTCTTGGGATCCCAGGTCATCACAATTGTCGGTTACCAAAAGGGATGGTTAAGATCAGAATTGGCCCAAATAGCTGTCACTTTCCCCTACTTCCTGACATTATTTCAGCCGACTGAACTATTTCCATCCATGGTTATTTGAAATTTCATCTCATGCTAAACCCATTTTCCAATTCTCAATTCTCATTCTGGCTGAGTACTTAAAATGCAGGGTGTCCCAAAAGTCTTAGGGCAATTTAAAACAAGACTTTTGGGACACTGTGTATGTTTGGTAGCTGTAAGTATGTGACATAAGTGCAATTAATTATTTTTATGAAGAGGTACATGTGGTCTTTTGGGGGGTATATAATACATAATTCAGTCATTGAAGATCATTTATGTCTTTTGTTATGACATTAACACCGACAGGATCCATAATCTCAAATAGATTCCAAGTCTTAAATGTGTGAGCAAAAGTTGTAAATGATTGAGATCTAATGGCTGACGTTTTCCTTTATAGATATTGACAACAGTGGCTACGTGAGTGACTATGAGCTTCAGGACCTCTTTAAGGAAGCCAGGCTTCCCCTGCCTGGCTACAAGGTGCGAGAGATTGTGGAGAAGATTCTAGCGGTGGCTGACCACAACAAAGATGGCAAAATCAACTTTGAAGAGTTTGTATCAGTAAGTAATAAGAGGTTCTCCTGGGTGCTGAGGAGTTTGCTGTGAGCAGAGCGTCCTGGGATCTAACATGCTTGATGTTGATAAATCACATGGCAGAATGTAGACTTTCCCAGGAGATAGCACTGACGAGTATCTGCGTACAATCTATATTCCCAGGAAAGGTGGGTCTGTGGGATGCTGGAAGGTATTCTGGACCCAGAAGCCTGGAAGAGATCTGGGTTTAAATCCCACCTGATATTCGCTAGCTATGTGACCATGGGCAAATCACTTAAAACCCCTGAAGTTCAGCTTCCCCATCTCTGAAATAGAGATTGGCCCTAACTACTGCTTACCCCTTAGGGCTGTTACAAGGATTAAATGAGATGCAAGTCAAGCCTGAAAGTACTATCTAAATCTCGGTCAATCGACTATCAAATATTTATTAAGCAGCTGGGTGGTACAGTGGTTAAACCGCTGAGCCTGGAGTCAGTTAGACCTGGGTTCAAATTTGACCTTAGACGCATACTGGTTGTGTGGCCTTGGGCAAGTCACTTAACCTCTGTTTTCTTCAGTTTCCTCAACTGTAAAATGGGGATAATAGTAGCACTTCTCTCCCAGGGTTAATATGAAAATTCGATGAAATATTTGTCAAGCACTTAGGACGGTGCCTAGCACATAGCAAGAAATGCTTGTTTCCTCCTTCTCTCCTTTCCCTCCTTCCTTCTCTCCTTCCTTCCTTCCTTTTCTGTCTCCTTTTTCTGTCTCCTCCCTTTTTCTTTCCCTCCTTTCTTCTCTCCTTCCTTCATTTCTTTCTTCTTTCCTTCCTTCTCTCCTTCCTTCCTCCCTCCCTTCCTTTCTTCTCTCCTTCCTTCCTCTTCTCCCTCCTTCTTTCCTTCCTTTTCTTTCCCCTCTGTGCCAGTCACTGTGTTAAGTACACTAAGGATACAAAGACAAAAGTGAAATAGTTGCTGACTTCAAGAGCCATAATTCTATTGGGTGAGACAACATGTATTGCATACACAGGTACATACAAAATAGATCCCCAAGGATTTTTTCAGGGGAAAGGTACCAACAGCTGGAGAATTAGGAGAAGCTTCTAGCGGAACAGTGATCTCAAATTTTGCTGTCTCAGGACTTTACACTCAAAATTTATTAAGAACGCCCCCTCCTCCTTTGCACAAAGAGCTTTTGTTTATGTAGAATATAACACACGTACACCAATTTATTTACCACATTAGAAATTAAATTTTAGTTCTATTATGAAATAGGTTTTACCCTTGCACACCCCCTGAAAGGGTCCCAGTGACCCCTAGGATTCCCTAGATGAAATTTTGATAATTGCACTTGACCTGAGTGTTGAAGGAAACTGGGAATTCTAAGAGAAAGATGGGAAGAGGCAGTATATGCCAGGCATGGCAGACAAGTAGTACAAAGACATAGAGATGGGAAATTGAGTGCCATATATGAGGAAGAGTAAAAAATCCAGTTTAACTGTGTTTTATATGAAGGAAAGTAATATATAATAAAGTGGTGAAGCAGGTTGGGGTTAGGCTGTGAAGAACTTTAAATGCCAAGCAGAGGAGTTTGTATTTGTGTCTAGAGGTAATAGTGAGCCACTGGAGTTTGTTGAGAAGAGTGACATAGTCAGGTGTAAGCATAAAGAAAATCACTTTGGAGAGCAGGGTGAACTTTCTTGTTTTACAAGGACAATTTAAGCTCCTTGGATGCAAGAATTGATTTTTGCCTTTGTATCAGTAGTGATCAGCACAGTGACTTGCACATAGATCTTTAATAAGTGTTTAATTAAATAGAATTATCTATTCTACATCTTCACTTTTTGAGATGAAGACAGTGAGGTTCACTGAGATTAAATGACTTGCCCAAGGTCACATAGCTAGTAGGCAGAGATTTTATTTGAATCTGTGTCTTCTGATCCCAGATCCAGTGCTCATTTTAAATATAACAAGCCATAGGCGAATGGGTTTGACTTTGATTCCTGGCAGAATTCTAGAGTGTATCATTTAAAGGCTGGTTTGTAAGATTTAGAAAGGAAAGTGGTAATCATTAAGGGCCCGCAAGACTTCTTTAAGAAGAGGTCATGCCTACTAATTTCATTTCTTTTTTTGACAGGTTTACTAACAGTTCTAAATCAAGGAAATACTGCATATGCAGTAGCCTCAGATTTCAGCCAAACATTTGACAAAGTCTTCCTTGCTATCCTTGTGGACAAAATGGAGAAATATGGGATAGGTGATACTAAAGTGAGATTGATTTAGAAATGGTTAAATGACAAGACCCAAAGAGACTAGTCATTAATGGATTGTCAGTTTGGAGGACAGTCTCTAAGCAGACTATTCAAGGATCTGTGCTTAGTCTTGGGTTGTTTAATTTTTTTTTAATCAGTAACTCGAATGAAGACATAAATGTCATGTTTATTAAATATACTGACACAAAGTTGAGAGAGTTAGCCAATGTATTTGCATCAAATACCTTTTATAAGGGACTGACATCCAATATATTTAGAGAATTAACACAAATACATAAGACCAATGGTTATTCTCTAATGGATAAGTAGTTAGGAGATATGTATAAACTGTTTTCTTTTTCTTTTCTGTTTTTTTAACACACACTTCAAAAGAATTATAAACCACTAACAGCCACATAAAAAAAGATTTCTCCAGATCACTAACAAAAAAAAGAAATGCAAATCAAAACAACTACTACGAGGTTTCACTTTACAGCCAGCAAATTGGTAAAGATGACAAAAGATGGAAATAGTTTATATTGGAAAGGCTGCAGGAAGACAGGAATATTAGTATTTGGCCAGTGGAGCTTTGTATTTAATTGATTCAGTCATTCTACAAAGCCATTTGGAATTAGGCTAAAAAAAATTGGAAAAATATGAAGAAACATGTCCATATTCTTTGACGCAAAGGTCCCACTGCTATGCTTGTACTTAATCAGGCTAAAGACCAAAATATTCATAGCAACACTTTTTTTTAGTGGTAGCAAAGAATTGGAAACAAAGCAGATGCTAATCAATTAGAGAATGACTAGACAAGCTGCTGTATTAGAGTATAATGGAATATTATTGTAATACAAGAAATAAATTGGGAAAATTCAAAGAAGCATGGTAAGAGTTGTATGAACTGAGGCAGTGTGAAGTAAGAACTGAACAATCAATATAAAGTCTATGATATAAAAACCAAAATTGAACAGTATATAATGATAAAGATCAAGCTTAGCACTGAATGAAATTTGAGAGTATACGGTACCTCCTTCCTCTTCATTATAGAGAGGGGCAAATATTGCATATGCTTCTAGATACAGTGGACATATTACGTAGTTTTGCAAGACTACTCTTTTTCTTTTAAAGTCTTTGTTACAAAGGATAGCTTATTGGGTAAAGTATGCAGAGTCATTCATAAATGAATGTGATATTCAAAAGTGAAGGTATCAATAAAAATAAGATAATTAAAAAAATACATTGCCTTTCCTGAGCTTCTCTTTGTGACAAAATCTTCTAGTACTTACTTGGAAACCTGTGTCACTGAATTGTTATTTTTTGGCAAGACGTTAAGCTGCATTCCCCCCCCCCCCCCGACTTAATTGTATTTTTTTTCCCAATTACATGTAGATAGTTTCCAACATTCAGTTTTATAAGATTTTGAGTTCCAATTTTTTTCTCCTTCCTTCTCTCTCCTCCCCCCTCCCCAAGATGACAAGCAACCTGATATAGTTAGCTACATTTTTAAGATGTGTGTTCCATCCTTATATTTCCTTCCTTGAGTCCATATTCAATGGACTGGAATGTGACTTTCTACTTTAAAGAATCAAGTAAAATTACTCTTGTTTTCTGCAGAAAATTTTCTCATGATTCACTCTGAATGAAACTTCTTTTACGATCTATTCTAGTTAATGCAAGAATTAAAAAGCAAAGACATCAGCAAAACATTCAGAAAAATCATCAATAAGAGAGAAGGAATTACTGCCATCGGAGGAACCTCCGCCATCTCCAGTGAGGGGACACAGCATTCTTATGCAGGTAAAAACCTCAAAAAGGGAGTGATCATCCAAGAAGTTGCACCAGTAGCAATGTATTGACTGTCTACCTTGTAATAATTAGAACTGTGTTTAGTAATGAACAGAGGCCTGGTTTGCCCATCCAGTTTATAAGCTTTTCTTTCAGGCCTACTCAGAGAAAGGTAGAAAGGATAAAGGTAAGCACTTTTCAGGTTCAGCTGGAGCCAAGAGGTCTAAATGACAAAACGATTACCGACGAGAATATAGTCTATCTCATAGAATTAGCTCTTTCAATACTCTCCTATAGCAAATCCAAGGGCGCATCAGCCCATCAGATAAGTTGATTTAAAACCCCATGCAACCTGTCTCTAAAGGATCAAAGAGGTTACAACTGTATGTGTATGTGTATGTATATATATATATATATTTTTTTTTTTTAAATTTTTTAAAAATTTTTTGCCAAGTTACTTCCCCCCACCCCCAGTACAATATCCATACTGGGCTTCTTTTGTTGAGGGGAAATATCCCATTTTTTTCCCAGCTATTTGCTTAGTATGTGCTGTAAAAATGTAATTAACTTCAGATACTAGTATTAGAGAGAGGAAAACCAGCATCCTATAGTATAGATCCAGTGATGGGAATGTGAACTCTAACTCTGTTGTGAAATGATTTGCATATTGATAGTACTCAAAAGCTCCTGAATTTCCTGTTTTCATTAGTACATAGCTCACAAGATAACTCAGAAACATTTTTTTCCCCTGAATAAAAAACCTGGGGTCTAAATCTAAAATAGAAGCAAAATTTGGTTTACAATATGCAGAAAGCCTGAGTAGGTAATTCTGAGTATTGATAGCAGTGTGGTAGTTCAGAGCTGTATCATTTTCTATATACTCTGAATTCTAAAACTGTAACATTCTGGCTAATAAGTATTAAAAATGACCCTTTATGGGGCAGCTAGGTAGTACAGTGGATAGCGCTCTGGTGTTGGAGTCAGGAGGCCCTGAGTTCAAATTCAGACTCAGACCCTTGACACTTACTAGCTGTGTGACCATGGGCAAGTCACTTAACTCCAATTGCCTCACCAAAAAAAAAAAAAAGAGCAAGAAAATTATCCTTTATTTGATGATTTATTTCTATTTGACCTCACAATTGCAGATCTTTGAATTTTATTTATAAATCATGGAGTTTATTGATGGCTATATGTAAGGTTTTTTTGATCTCTTGATTTTTTGGCAGGGAATACAGTTTTGCTCTCTAAATTTCTTCTTTTTTTTCAATTATGTAAACCATTTCCAATTTCATCATTTTGTATAAAAAGACTTGAATATAAGAAATAAATGAAAGAAAGAAAATAAAAATAGCATGCTTCAGTCTGTATTCAAACTATATCAGTTCTTTCTCTGGAGGTGGATAGCATGCTTCATCATTAATCCTTTGGGATTGTCTTTGATCATTGTTGAAATCCTACTTCTAATTCTTTGTCCAACATCACAGGTAGTAATATTGGGAAAAGTAGTAACCCTGCCTAAATTAAATTAATTTAAATTGTTCTCATTAAAGGAATGTGCCTTACTTTCCCCTCAAACATGGAAGTAACTAAATTCATTCATAGAGACTCTTCAAAGCTTCAGTACATTTTCAAGAAAAAGCCATCTACCATTTTTAGACAGGTGTAAAAATGTTGAAATGTGTTTCTCTGTTGCTTGTGGTCATCCTTTATTCCTGTGGTTGTGGACCCATGACTTGGGAATTCTAGGGTAAAAACTTCCTTCATGGCTGCACATCAGCAGCTCATCTATAGCTCATGATGGAAGAGGTTGCATAAGCAGGTGACTTCTGAATAGCTATACTTACAACTTTCTGTTTTCCAGAGGAAGAAAAAGTGGCTTTTGTTAAGTGGATAAACAAAGCCCTGGAGAATGACCCTGACTGCAAGCATCTAATTCCTATGGATCCCACTGATAACAGTCTTTTCAAATCACTTGCAGACGGCATCCTTCTTTGGTAAGTTGAATATGGTTGGGTTTAAGGGCGTTAGACCTAGTGTGGATATTTATTTAGCAAAACTCTTAAGATGTAGGTCAGATGTTTATGGGTTTTAAATTTCTCTTGAATTACGAGTTTTTTATTGCTATTTATTTTAGCCTTTTGATTTCATCAGTTTGGGAAACTTTTGTAATAGCTAATATTTTTACAGCACTTAAAGGTTTACAAAGCACTTTACTAATATTATCTCGTTTTATCCTCACAAATTCCCTGGGAGGTAGGTGCTGTTATTATCCTCATTTTATAGATGAGGAACCTGAGGGAGACAGAGATTAAATGACTTG